>NC_045732.1:27372957-27629744 GCF_009834535.1 Camelus ferus
ACCTCAGAGACAAGACGCAGAGGTTAAGAAAGTGAAGTGAGGACTTACTAAGGGATAGATACACTCTCAAGGAGAGAGCGAGCAGGCTCAGGTCAGCAGCTGCCCTGAGTTTTTTGGGCAAGTTGGTTACATAGGGTGTAAAAATGAATGGGCAGAATATTCACTGGGGAGGGAAGGGTTTGGGGTCTTATTCCCTGATTTTCATCCCAGCTCTACCTTCCCGAAGAGAGGAGGGAATTTTGTCCTTACTTAGTCTGGATCAGAAGTGTCATGGCGTCGGTGCATGATGGGTACTTCTAATCTGCAAGGCTAATTTTATTGAAATAAGGGCATAATGAGCAAAAGGTTACATTCGGACACTGGAGATTCCTGCCTTTTCTTATCTTTCTTTGTCTATCCAGGACACTCATCACCACAAGAGGTGTGACTACTTACCAGCCCAGAGGTTCCTGCTTTTCTTTCTCTATTCAGGGACCCCTGGTGCTTACATGATGTATGGTTTCCTGTACTTGCCCTGTGCCCCTCCTTTCTGTCCAATTCCTGCCATTTGGCCTGCATCCCCCTTTCTCTGCTCATATATAGCTATCTGCCTGCTCTAACAAGATGATATGGTTAAAGTATTTTATCACAGGGCCTGACACATATTTAGGGGTTCAACAAATGGTGGCTATGATTACGTGTCTCAGGGCAGGGAACTCATATGATATATACAAGAAATCAAAAGTATTACAACATAATCCCTTTCTTCCAAATTAAAATTTCACTAATTAGCACCATGGGAAGAGAATATCTGCTCTAGGTATAGAGAAACATCCTCTATTTTATTAGCTTCACCTAGTGAAGAACAAAGATATACAAATATTCAGCAATAGCTGATGGCTCACTTGTGTCAGTAAAATCAATTGATACTGTTTATTTTTTTTACTTTTTAAAATTGTTATACCAATTAAACTTCATATAATTTTATAAGTTAGTGGCAATTAAATATTCTATAACATGGGAAAATTTTAATATTGCAATAAGATGATTTACAAGATGACTGAGATCTCCCCAAGAGTTAAAGAGCTGACAAAACATGATATTCATACTATGCATTTTAATGAATAACCAAATTCTTTTTTTTTTTTGTAGATTCCAATGACAGTTTGGATTGCTCAACATATTGAAATTTTTTGGTTCTTTTTCACATTTTATAAATAGAAAAAAATAATAACTGTAATGAGGTATTCTTATATGCTTTGCAAATGGAAGTTTTAGTGTAGGAGATTCAATGGAAAATAAAGACTTCATTTTTATATCTTTTTTTGTGATAACACTGAAAAATAGTTATAACTGGAAGCTTTTTGTAAGTCAAAACAAAAAGTATTATTTCTGACTACTGAATGGATGTTCTCATTTTGTCTCTTTCCCAATCATCAGTTGCCTATTCTAATAAAAATACATTCATTCTTCTATATTTCATTCATATAGCTTAGTCTTTTCCAGAGAATTTACAAATGTTTTACTGCCTGCCAAGCCTTGTGCAATTAAACTAGATGACAGAATGTGCCCATAGTTTATTCGTTGGATCTCTGGCTATAGATGCAGAGGCTTACATTAAGTCAGGGGTGAATGGTAGACATATATTTTTCTTCTTCCACTAAAAACATTTTAAAGATGTTGACTTTGGAATTCACTAAACAGGCAATTTATGAATAAATCTATTGCCATTTCTTCTCCTTCTTTCATTCTTTTGGGTGTTCTTCATGTAACACCATTTCTTTTCTCCAAGCTTGATATGTTTAGATACTCATCCTTCTGGCTAAAGTTCATTATTTAAAAAAAAATTTTACTTTTTTTTTTTTTTTTAACCACTGGAAAAAGGTTGAAAGTGGAAGAAGGAGGGGAAAAGAAAAGAATGGCAAACTTCACATTATTGCCTGGGTGCTACCTTAGCTCTAAACATTGTAAGTTTTCTTCTAACTATTTAAGAAAGAACTACTTTTTCTAGCGTTTTTATTGCCACTCGTGCCTACTTTACTTTGTTACTCCTCTGCTGGTTGTGGGTGGATGGAGTTTGACTATATCAGAATAGTTACTGGTGGGTGGGTTCAAGAATCTCTAGTGGGTTGAGGAAAAAGCCATGTTTATATAGATAGTGATCCTTCTATTAAAATCCTGAGTGAGTAATACTTAATGGCTATGTTCACCACGCACATAGCAAAGTCCATCTGTACAGGAACTGACAGCATCTGAAGAGAATTCCATGGGGCCTTTGGATTCCTGTAAAGAGTCTGCAGGCAGGGGTTCTAATCTCCAAAATTTGATTTTGTTACTTGGTAAAGTTTCTTGAGGACATGACATGGGCCTGGATGCCTACTGGTCTATTCAAATACAAGATGCTATGAATCTGTCAAGACAGCTTTCTTACTTTAGTACATCAGAGCACACAGTTTTAGGGCCTTGGGTACATTGCTTTGAGTATGGATGTGTTACATTTATGTTGATTGGCTTTATGTTGTGAGTAGCTGTGGTAGTCATGTGGTCTACTTAGATTCTAAGCGCGTGCATTCTCTTCTTTGATTTGAAGTCCAGTGCTTTTATATTTTGAAATATAGAGCTGGTAGAGACCAGTGATGCTGTGAATACATTGAAAGCACTATTAAATTTAGAGAACACTTTCCATGTGGCCAGGCCACCAGCAAAAACAAGCCTTTCAAAATACGATTTTTGGCTGGTTGTTCTTGAAAGCCCACTTCACTTAAAGTGATATTTAGACTATAATAAATCCTAAAAAGACACCATTTCTATTCTCATTTTCTGTCTTTTCTGTACTCAAGAAAATGTCTTACCTTGATCATCAGAGATTGAGTAATCATTGCTGTTCATGACCCACTGTATTAAAACAATACTACTATCAAAGCATGGGATTTGGGAAGCTTCAAAATGTATACAACTGAATCATAACTTTTGTCATCAGAGAGCCGGCAGTCAAATTACATACATTGTTTTGTAATTATCAAACACTCAACATACCAGGACCATTAAAAGTCTAAATGACATTCGAGAGAGCCCATTTAAAAGAACATTTTACTTTCATTTTTTGGCAAGTTTTAAGACCAACATTTAAAAGCCCCAAAATGGACATAATTTAGGATTTGCATTTTAATGAAGAAAGTAGTGAAAATGCTAAATAATTTAGAAATATACATATATATATATTTTATAACTTCTATAAGTGATACAACATCTATAAGTGCTGATTTTTCCCCTGTTCTTCAGAGAATGAACTAAAGCTACATTAATGGACAGTACGAAATTCAGACTGACTTTAAGATGTGAATGCTTTAAATAAGTGACATTTTAATTTGAAATTTTGAATCTAATATAAAATGCAAATTGCCATAGTCCTTAATGTAGGAAAGGGGAAAAATGTAGTGATTGAGTTTGGGGAAATTGTAAATTGGGCAGATCTAGCCAGCTGCAATGATGAACAAGGCTTCCTTTATTATTGCTTCAAGAAAAGCTATTGAGTGGCTAGCACAAAGTAGCTGCTTGAATGCGGGAATATCCAATATCCCTTTGAGAGGCGTATTTGATTATACATTTTCCCTTTACCCTCTTGTTTCTTTCCTACTCTCCAAGTTACACAAAAAGTCCCCAAGATCACTGTTGTTATCCTTGATGTTGTTTTTTGACCCACAGGTGATACTACAGATAATTACTGTTATCTATGTAAAATGATCTTTATCAATGTTTAACCAAGCATGATCCTGCTGTTCCTTTGTTTAAAATCCTCCCATAAGTCCTTGGGGCTTACAGGATTAACTGTAAAAGGGTTATCCTGACAGGCATTTTAAAAAATAATCTGGCTCCAGAATTCTATTTTAGCTTCATTTCACCCTCTGGACAAAATGACTTCTCAGCATGCATATTCTTTCACAACGCTGAATACACAGATACGCGCATGCGTGCACACATGCATGCACCCCCCCCCCCCCCCCCGACAGTATAGGCTTCCCACTAATTCTTGCCTGGAAAACTCTTACTCATCCCTCAATACCCAACTCAGTTGTCTCCTCTGTGAAGCCTTCCTCAACTTCTCTGGTACAGTGTATTATTCAACACATCTCCCCATCACCCCCGATGATAAGAATACAGATTCCTGCTAAAGCGCTTATTTTACTGTAATTAGTTTATGTCTCTCTCTTCTGTCAGAATGGAAGCTTCAGAAAGGCCTGAGGCATCTCTGAAAAGACTAGCCCAGCATACAGCGCTCATCATAATAGATCCCAGTGAACAGTTGATTGATTGAATGAACAGATCTTCACTTGTGGATTTTACAGAACAGACAGTTGTGGGTGCCAATTCAATGTGCAGAGTTGGAAGCTGTTTGCAGCTCTTCCAGTCAGTTTTATGGTCTGCCAACACATTCTTGGTTGTTGTACACTCCTCACTGATAGGATTTTTTCCCAACAGTACTTGGCTTGACTACAGTGTTCAAAATTGTTTTCCACCATGTCTGGGTTTTTTTTTTTCCCTCCTGCTCAACTTCATTCTCCCAGTTTCTGTACAGCTGGCTGCTGGGACATCCTGTTATTACCCATCCCTCTGCTATGCTGTGGCCATGTAAGTAACTTTGTGACAGGAAAGGCTAGGAGATTGGCCAGTTTCCAGCATCTTGTTGCTGGTGATCCTGTATTACAGTAGGCATTTGAGTGGCAAACCTGGGCATGTGGCCACAGCCAGCAGTGAAGGTGAATGCATTCCAGTGCCAATAAGGATGAAGGCATGGAAGTAAATCCACGCAGAATTGACTTTGTCAGGGCTTTCTAGTAACAGAGGAGATTATACATGCCAAGTGCACTGGTGGCAGTGGGCATTACTTTGTTACTTGTAGTTCTAGGTGAGAGAACACCAATATTCTTCACCTTAATTGCTGTTTTAGAAAGAAGCTGATGTTAATGGGAAGTCTTGTGCCCTCGTTGCATGTGCTGTCTTGCTCTGCTCAGGGATAGAGAACTGAATGGCATTTCCTCCTACAGGTCAGTGCTTCTCCAACTTGAATTGCATCTGGATCACACAGGAAATTTTAATTCCATAGATCTGGGATAGAGCCATGGTTCTGCATTTCTAACAAACTCCCAAGTGATACCATGAGGCCCACCCATATTGTTGCTCTGAGGACCTCACATTGAGCAAGGATCTAAAGGGAGGAGTAAGCTCTTGAAAGAGCTGTGCCGGTTAAGGAGCATGCCCTGTATATGCTGGGTGCCTCAACAATGACAAGCATGTGCCCTAACACAAAACAAACCAGGTCCCCCATCACCAGGTCATGTTAGTGCAAATTGTTACTGACGTGGAAGCATCCCTAAGTTAGTGTGCTCCTCACACAGGGCTCTTTGAGTTCTTTGTGGAGAGGAGAAGAGGTTGGCTGTACCACCACATCTTATTTTTTTTAACTGAAGTGGAGTTGATTTACAATGTTGTGTTAATTTCAGGTGTACAGCAAAGTGACTCAGGTATATATACTTTTTCAGATTATTTTCCATTGTAGGTTATTACAAGATACTGAATATAGTTCCCTGTGTTATACAGTAGGACCCGGTTTATCTATTTTATATACAGTACTGTGTATATGTTAATCCCAAACTCCTAATTTATCCCTTACTCCTTTTCCCTTTGGTAACCATAAGTTTGTTTTCTATGTCCACGAGTCTCTGTTTTGTAAATAAGTTCATTTGTCTCATTATTTTAGTTTCCACATGTAAGTCATATCATAGGATATTTGTCTTTCTCTGCCTTACTTCACTTAGTATAATCTGCAGGTCCATCCATGTTGCTGCAAATGGCATTGTTTTATTCTGTTTTATGGCTGAGTAGTCTTCCATTGTATAAATATATCACATCTTCATCCAGTCATCTGTCGATGAAGATTTAGGTTGCTTCCATGTCTTGGCTATTGTAAATAGTGTTGATGTGAATATTGGGTACACCACCATCACATCTTTGATCAAAATGATTTAGTACATTAAAAGAACAAATCACTCTCAGAATTTGAATGTCTTCATTACAGAGGAAGTGAAGTTCAGTGGCCAAGTGAATTTTCACAAGGTCACCTTTTTCACCAAACTCTCTGAGAAGGCCATGATAGTGCTATCATTTAAGGAGCTCCTGCTGAATGGGGGCACTGTGTCTCAGGCACTGGGAGTATGAAGAGGCCTAAAACATAATCTCTTCCTTGAGGGAGTTTGCAAATTTAGTCCATCAAAGGGGACAGCTTTTTGAGGGCAGGGTTGTGCCTTATTTGTCTTTATATTTCCAAAAGTACACACTTAGTAACTGCTTAATAACAAAATGTTGCTAGGACACTAACATAAGGAGAATATAATCTATTTTTAAGGCGAAATCATGACCAAAATTTACAACATGCTTAGGAGAGTTACAAGCTACATTTACATGCCACCTCCAGTCTATAAATCAGAGTTTCCTAGTCCTGCTTTAAAAACAAAATGTGGCATTGGGTTAAATGCTATATTATTGCTTGTCAAACTCCAAAGGTCAACCTGGACTTTTAATTCTGTTTCTATGTGTAGTATTATCTACTCTTTGGATAGCCACTAAATTTGGCCATGCAGCCAAACTTCTCATAATAGAAATGAGAAAGTGAAGCAGATTAACTGTAGAACATAAGAGAGAATGTTGTAAGGGCCAGAAAAGTGAAACAGAGATAATGTAATGGTCAGCAAACAGCCTATGGCCCAAATCTAGCCCACATCCTGTTCCTGTAAATAAAGTTTTACTGAAACACAGCCATGCCCATTCATACTATCTGTGGCTGCTTTCATGCTGCAGCTAGAGTCATTGCAGAGTTGAGCAACATGGCTTGTAGAACCTAAAATCTATCCTCGTAAGAAAAAGTTTGCTGACTCCCTTAGAATCCAAGAAGTAGGCTTCTTTTTTCCTTTTTATTTCCCCTCCAGCTTTATTGAGCTACGATTGACACATTGTGTAAATTTAGGTGTACTAATATTTGTGGGGTCAGGGCCTCAGGTCTGAACAAAAAGAGGCCTTCCAGCTGTGGCCCACCCCTCTGCTCTTCCCACACCTGGCTCTCTCCTGCATTTCAAAGGGCCAAGCAAACATTCAGTCACATCCAAGTTTCATCCAGCACCCCGCCCCCAACGTCCCTGTTTCACAAACACCTGTACTTTGACTTTTCTTCAAGGGTAGAGGTGCACACAAAGCACTATGGGGTCTGTCCTCAGGAAGGCAACCGAAGAAGAGACCCATGGAAGCCCTAGTAGTGGGCCCAGGGCCTGCTGGGCAGGACATTTAAAGTTTGGGGGTACTAGATATGGTCTGGAAGGTGGGAGACAAGGGCTTTGAGCATGCACACGCATCCTTGGTTCCCCTAGATTCCCTGCCCCAAGGGCAGTGACGTGGCAGGAACAGGGCCAGGGCTAGACCCTCTCAAGGGAAGGATAGGGCAGGGCCTCTCTGCCTGGTCTAAGGCTGATATGCTAAGGAGTCTCACTTAAATTGGAAGCTGGGCAAGAGGAATATTAGGAAAGTCTATTAGTTAAGTGTGACATTGTGACATAATAAGAAATACATACATAGTCTTTGTCCCCCTTTCTGGCAGTGAGTTCCCGAAACCCTTGGAATTTCCTAAGTGATAAGAATGATCAATGTTTTTGTTATGTTAATGAGGTGACTATTAGAAAGGACCTAAGGCTGTGTAGTAGGGAAGCTACTGGGTGATTGGAGGGTTAGAACTTTCAATCCCAACTCCTTCAACCTCCCTGGAGGGGAAAGCAGTTGGAGGTTGAATCAATCAGCAGTGGTCAGTGAGTTAATCAATCATGTGTTTGTAATGAAGCCTCCTTAAAACCCGGGTTTAAGGAAGGGGTTCAGAGATCTTCTGGGTTGGTGAGCATGTGGTGGAGAGGGCATGGGGCTTCTGTGCCCTTTACCACATCCCTTTCCCTATGCATCTCTTCCATCTGGCTGTTTCTGAGTTGAATCCTTTTATAATAAACTGGTGATCTGGTATGTAAAATGTTTCTCTAAGTTCTGTGAGCCTCTATAGCAAATTAAATGAACCCAAGGAGGGGTCACTGGAACCTCTGATCTATAGCCAGTTACTCGGAAGCACAGGTAACAACTTAGGTGTGTGATTGCTGTCTTAAGTGCCAAAGGGAGGGGGTGTCTTATAAGATGTAAGACTGAGCCTATTGCCTGTGGAATCTGATGTTGTCACCAGGTATATAGGGTCAGAATTAAGCTGAATTGTAAAACACCCACCTAGTGTCCAATAATTATGTGGTAGTGTGAGGGAAACCTGCTCTCCCTACATTGATTTTGGGTTATGCACAACTCGAAGATTAGACCTTGGTGATTGTGAGAATTATGTTGTACATAAATGGCCAAGAGAGGTCTTCTATGGAACAAAAACAATGAGCAAAGTCAAAGATGCAAAAGCTTTCAGCACTAGTGGGAAATGGCTAGAAAAGATGGATACTTTTTACCTATGAAAATAGATAATATCTCACTCATTTTGTCTTCACAGTCATCTCTTATGGTCAGTATGGGCATTTTTCTCTTCAAGGAGTGAAAGGTGAATTTTATATTAGTTAAAATCAGAACCTGGAACCTGAATGCTTGTTTCAATGGCAACACTATCAAGTACATCTTGAACCAATCTCTTAATATTTTTACCTGTCAGTTTCAAAGATCAGGAGCTATTCTAGTCTAGATTTATGATTCTGAAGTATGTAGGGGGTATCACTGTTAATAACAGGAACTTGTATTATGCTTTAGATGTGTTGGAATGGAATTTGGGAGAGAAGGGAAAGAAGAATCAGCTGTAAGTGGAGAACCTGTGCTCAGTCTAGAAAATGGCTCAAGTTGCTTTTATTTTAAGGTTAGACTTAAATAAAATGACATAGTTAATTAGTGTCTGAACTGGAATTAGAAAATAATCCTCATGACTTTGGGCCCTGTGTTGCTTGTTCTCTATACCAGATTCCATAATCAGCAAATGTGACACCGGATACATTCTTACCAGAGGGAAATAAGGGATGTATTAGACCAGTGGTTTTCATATCTTGGGGAAAACAATAATCCTCTGGTGAGCTTTCTAAAATGCTGATTCCTTGAGCAAATGAGAGGGACTCTGATTCAGAAGGTCTGCTCAGAGCCTGGAAACATGCATTTAAAAAGCACCAGTGGAAATGTGGATGAAAGTGGTCCCTGGGATTTATTTAGAAAAGCAGTGGCTTACAGTGTACTTCCTTTCCTTTTGGACGGTAGCCCTCTATCGAAGTGCCTTTAGTGCGTTGCAGACCTCAGCTATTTCCAGCTATTTCTCCAGAGAAGATGACTGACTTGTGGTGACCCATTCACAAGATCTTGCCCAGTTCCCCTGAGGTCTGTGGTGTGCCCATAAATGAGACTGGAGTTGGGGAGTCAATGCTGGTCAAGGGACAAAAGGCAGTTCTCTGGGACCTTCTCTGATTTTATCATTGCCATACTCTTAACTCGCTGAGCTAACCAGCCACAGTTCTATTGGAACTCACCATGGAGACAGATTAATTTTAACTCTGAGAGAACATGGGCTTTTCAACACAAGTTAAATTTAGGCTGGCACAGAACATTACAGAAGCGTTAGGTCCTCAAATTTATTTTAGCTCCCAAACTTTGAGCTGCTCCTAATGTATGCTCCTCATACATTCTCCTGGTCACCCTTACCTTTTCTTCTTCCTCTGATCACTGAAGTAGAGAAGGTGGGATTTCACCAGCAGGAAACACAGAGGCCATCAATGAGCAAGTTTCTCCTAAAAGATCACATTGAAAGTTAATGGAAAAAATAGGCTATATGTCTTGGGCTCTTAGGTAGACTCTAAGCTTTCTTTTGTGCTTGTTTGTGGGTTGTTTGTTTGTTTTTTTAGAATGAAGAGTCTGACCTTAAACGAATATCAAATATATTTTGAAATAACTTTCCACAAAACAAATGCTCTGAAATTTGACCAAATGGAAAAATTTGGAGGTAAAAATACTGCACAGTTGTTTTTTGGAACTGAAGAGAGTACACACACATACACACAACTCCCACTTTCAGCAGATATTTCATTAAAATACTACACAATTTAAATGTTGGATGAGACTTTTTCAAATAGAGAAATTCAAATGATACCGTATTCTCTTTCATTATAAGAAATTATGTTAGCATTAATAATTTTCTGTACTTACGATGAGACTATGGATTTTAAAAAAATTAACGGTGGAATCAGGTCCCGTATAAGTGAGTTTGTGATATTATGATTTATAAGAAATATATATTTGGTTATTCGGATGACCAAAATTTATTTCTCATACATATTTGGTTTTCTTCCACAGTTCCTGGCTTACAGCTCCTAAAACCCTTGCATTTCCTACATGATAAGGGTGATAAAGACTTTTTATGTTAATGAAGTGACTACTGGAAAGCACTAGAGGGAGGAGGGGGGCTGGGTGCCAGGGAAGCCAATCATATGATTGGAGGGTTGGAACTTTCAGTCCCACCCCTGACCTTTGGGGCCAGGTTGAGACTCTCAGAGATTCTGGAAGAGGGGCCCCGCTGGGAGCAGGCATGGGAACCCTGCACCCTTTCCCTATGCCTTAATCTATGCATCTCATCCAGTTGGCTGTTCTGAATGATATCCTTTTATAATAAACCAGTGGTCTAGTGAGTAAAGGGGTTTCCTGAGTTCTGTGAGCTGCTCTAGCAAATTAATTGAACCCAAGGAGGGGGTCATGGGAACCACAGATGTCTATAGCCCATATAATTTAACAATTATGATTGACATCTAAAGTGTGGGGGAGGGCGTGGTAGGGGGAAGTCTTGTAGATTTAACCCTTAACCTGTGGAATCTGATGCTATCTCCAAGTAGATAGCGTCAGAATTGAGTTGAATTGTAGCACATTCAGCTGGTATCTGAAGAATTTAATGGTGGTGTAGGAGGAACCACACCTCCCCATGTTGGAAGTAGTACCAGAATCCCTTTTTCTGGGTCCTACAACAATATTGGGAAATGGAAGGTGAAATGTAAAAAGGCTGGTGATAATGGGTAAGTGTGACCCATATGGTAATATGCATTAATGTTTCAAAAATACTAATAAATTAACTAGTAATAAATTATAAATACTAATAAATCTGAGGTAAGATAGAAATGTTTAGTGTTTGGAAGGTTGACCTCTTAAAGCTACGTTACAATACTAATTGTAGTTAACGATGAAGGCCCAAGAAGCCATTGCTTGAGATCTCATCCTAGCTCTGTGACCTTGGGCCCCTTTACATAAACACTATTGTCTGTCCTCTCATCTAAAATGAGTAAAAGCACTCATAGGGTTGATATAAGGATTAAAATGGAGCATATATGCCAAGGGCTTAGTACTGTGTAATATACAGCAAGTGGTTAATAAATGTAGATATTAGCAATATTTTAACCATAGTTTCATAATTTTCTTTCTAAAAACCAATTGTCAAAGGATGCCTTCCTTTAATTGAAATACCTTATCTCCATTGTGCATATAGACATATGCATTAATTTGTTAAAGTCAATTAAAAAAAATAAGCATAGCCACATTTTTGAAACCGGCCTATAAATAATAAACACACTTCCAAGTTCTTAACAAAATGATAAAAGCCATCAACAGGCCCTCGCCCTGCTGAGTTTCCCTATGAAGCCAACAGCTCAGCTAGCCTCTCAAAGGCCACGGAAGCTTGAAGGTCAGACACTGTATGTGTTGGGGTCACCTCCAGATTTAACTGGTTTTTTTTCAGATTTAACTCTTAAATGCAAGCCACTTAGATCTGCAGGTGTGTCCATTGCCATGAGATATGAGACATCTACATTTGAAATACTGACAATAGGAGAAACGTAGCAATCACACTCAGATCTGTCAAATTAAAGGCAGAAATGAGAGCTACACACATATCAACTCTAAGTGATTGAAATTTGACTGAGGCCCTGGACAGATCTCTTCTTCCACTGGCCTCAAAGCTGGATTATACTTCAAATATCTAAAATATTTAAAATAATAATCATAGCAACTATAATAATAATAATTCTGTTTTAAGGTCATATTTATTTGTCAGTGATCCTTTATTGATTTAAACCTTTTATGGAAGTAGAGTTCCTAAGTGGCATTTCTTCCCCCAATTCCTTGTTTTGACTCTTTGAGAAAGGAGTACCCCCAGGAAATTTGACAGATTCACATATGGAGCTTGAGATAGTTGATCCTCATGTCAGATGTAAATATATTAGAAGCAGTATGGACTCCCAAACAGATTACATTTATGGTTTTCCTGATGTCTCTTAGTTTTAGCATTGTGTCATAAAATGAAATTAGAAGTTTCTGATAAGGCAGACCTCTCACAAACCCTGTTGGTTACCACCTCCATTTTTCGGTAGGTGTTTACAAAGTGATGATTTGTTCCTAGATCTTTGTACAGATCATAGCAGCCTGACTGACAGTTATTTTCTAGAATTCACATTAAAAAGCTGCATGGTTTTCTGTTTATACTAAAAGCATTTTTCTCTTCGTAGTGGAGCATTTTTCATAAGCCTTACCTCTTTTGTCACTTTAGAACAATATCTAACTTTAATTGGAATGGATTTCAACGTGAAGTGGTTTAAACAATTGCAGTATAAAAAAAAAAGCTATCTATAACTAAATCCACAATGGAAGCGAATTGATGAGAATGCATAGAGAGCTGAAAAATATAGAATATACAGTCATAGGGAAGTGCTCATAAATTGTGAAACTTTACAATTTTCTTTCTTTACTTCACTTGATATTTGCATTGTTTTTCACCCAGGGGATTTCAAGACACACTTCAGAGAACTTTAAAACTTTCAATAATGTTTTAAGTACCTGGGGAATAAGGAAAACAAAAACCAAGAGTAATAATGTTGGAGGAGGAGGCAGTGGAAAGGAACAGATAATAGGAGGAAAAGAAAAAACAAAGGTGACTGGACAAAAAAGGTAACATCCTCGGGTGCCAAAGTGGCTGATTCATCTGTAAACTGCTTTTATAAAATCTTTAGTGGATTTGGTAGTAAGCACCATACTATCACTTCCCACCCCATGCCACCCCTAACAAGAGTTACAGACTCCTTTTGGACAGGGGTCTGTCAATGACAAATCCCTGCTCTTTGCCATACTGTTCTCTGTAGTTACTTTCCAAATTCTACTGAATAAATGAATAGATGATAATTCTGTTACATTTTTATTCTTAAACTATTTCAGCTCTGCTGTATATTATCAATATGTCCTCATCTTTACAATGAGGATAATAATAGTACTGACATCAAAGGATTGCTTTAAGAATTAAAAAAGTTGGCATGGATAATGGACCTTCAGCAGAGGGTAGCTCATAGAAAGTGCTTGGTAACTGGCAGTTGTTGAGAGAACTCTTTCAATGGCATCACTTATTTTTAAACCTTAGTTCAACCAGGTATGGGCTCTTACTATCTTACTGAACTTAGGCAGGGCCTTTCCTCTGCTTTGTCTAGAGTAGTTAATAGAAATGAACTAATACTTTGAAATTTCAGGTATTAATACATTCAGGTAATTTGCAAGGGAAGAAGGCAGTGAGTAAATTATTCTTCTGTTCCACTCTTGAAATTTTGCAAACCATTTTAACTGAATTCTCAAAATGGGGAGGCAAGTTAGTATCAATTCTCTCTCTGTGCTTCTGCATCACTAGCATTTTTTATCCCAGTCAACCATCCAGTCCACTTCGGAGGCTACTTAAAAGATGGTAGATTAAAAAGTCACACTTCCATATCTTTGACATCTCCATTTTTCTGGAACCTACAGGGATGGGTGAGCACTCCATGCCAATACTCCAAGAATAGATATCTTTTTTAACCACCGACACCTGTCTCTTCTAGTATATGATTCTACTTATTTATTTGAGACATTTCAGTGATATAGTTTGTATAAACACGATTTTGTCAGGACTTTGTTTTATGCTTTAGACTTGAAAGTTAATTTCTTTGGGGATAGTTACATCTTACTTGTTCAAGGTATGAAACATATAACTATTTGATTTTAACATGCTACATCAATACACAACGATTCTAAAGTGAAGTAATACGGTCCTGTGGCCTTCAACCTTTATATTAAATAGTAAAAGAATGAAGATTGAATATTTGGAGTAGGTTAATATATACAATACATGGGTTACTAAAGTTATATTTTAATGTATTATAGTACAATTGCCTATTTTAACAAAAGATTTCCTAGGAGACTCACAGTGTATGGAAGTTATCTTAATAACAGTGACCATTATGTACTACTTCAACATCACTTTGGTTTGTTTGTTTTTTTGACTTTGGTTTAATTGCACTTTCTGGTGACCTGGGTAACAAAAGTTAACTCTAGTTGGATTGGACTAAATGAATATTTGATCAAGAGCAAATTTTATTTTCAGCAAAAATGCCAGGGAAACTTAATTGTAAAAATATTTTTATAAACTCTTCTTATTTCTTATTCTGAGATTATAAAGTTAATGTTTCAGTTTCTTATTAGCAGAATTTGGAAGGCATATTTGGAAGGCATATTCCAGATTAAGCCACTGAAAGACTCTCTGGGTAGACTACAATGGGGGAGGGGGAATCCCATGTAGTTTGAGATTATTTTTTGGGTGATGAAGGGAAGGGTAATCACAGTGACTGAAGTCACAGACTCAGCAAGAATGTAACCTTGCTGGCTGAACCTTCTTTTCCCCACAGGAAATCCCAGCAAAGCAAGATGGGGTGAAGTTGACTGAGAAGGGCCAGTGCCAGTGGTATATGGCTCCAGGACCTACTCAAGGATATTTGCAGGTCCATTTGTAGATCTTGATCTACACATCAGAGACGCAATAGTTAATTTTACTAACTAAGATAAGGGTTTTATTTATCTGATTTTAACAGATGCAATAAAAGTTATTTAAATTAATCTTTACCATATGGCTCTCTTATCCTTTATATTATTTCATACATTTTAAAATCTATAAAAATGGAGGTAGTAAATAGAGAACATGATGTAAAATGTCAACCTTCTCTTTTAAAGAGGTTAGAGTGGAAGATGGTATTGTTTAAGTGAGCTGAGCCACACAAATATCAATAGCTGAGTGTGGCATAAAATATTTATGGAATAATTCTGATCATAAACCTTGCTTCTCTTCATATGATTTATACGTAATTTACAGTAAGGACTATCATATTGAACTAAACAAGGTTTAACATTTTGAGTGCTCTTATGCAGTGGGTACCTGACTCTACAAGTTAACCTGCGTTGTGTTTATTGACTTGTCTCCATTGTCCACATCTCTTTTCACATTTTAGTTGATGATACAGTTTAGTCCTGCATTTACATACCAATGCATTTTTCTAGAAAGATTAGTTCTATGAAATATTCTGATTCTTTGATCAATTAACAGTGGAAAATGCTGAATTCTGTGTCTCCTACTTGGAGGTTCATAAGAGACAAAAGTGTAACTAAAGGCTCTGAGAAATTCTGCACCTAAAAAAAAACACTGAAGAGTTTTTAACCCAGTGTTTCCTGTATGTTTTTGACCAGGGGGCACTCTTTGTTTTTCCATAAAGCCTTGTCATCCCACTGAATTTTGGGAAATGCCAATTTAGACATTCAACATGATTGTATAAATTTGAATTTGTCTATGTATTTTTACTAAAATGAATCTAATTACATAAAGTAAGGTTTGCAAGAAATATGTTGCATTTCAATGTTTTCTTAAACAGAGTTCATTCCATCTTACCAGATCACTTGGGAGGACCTCTTGTCTCCCCAAGGATAGTTACCAGAGAACCTTCCTCTCTGCTGTCCTGGCTGCTTTCCAGACAGGAACAGGCCTACATGTCTGGTTTTCCACACTTTTTTGCCTCACCTCAAATCCATCACCTCTAGGTCAGTCTCCCCCTCTGAGGAGAAGGTGAGGAGCACTGAGGACTGATGAGCATTGTGAGTCCCATATCTCATTGGAATTCTTGCTTTCTAAGCTACTCTGCCTCTTCCCTCAGACTTTACTTCTATTTATTTTACCATAGACTTAAATGGCTCATTTAACCCAAAGTTGAATTCATCCCCCTTTTCTTTGTGTTCAGGGAGGGCTTAATCTTCTAAGCTTCAAGTTAGTATGAGAACAGATTTCCATTCTCTCTTTCCAATTTAGAGGGAAAGAAAAACAAGTTAAAATTCCATATTAAAAGAGTCTGAAAATATTTAGACCATTATATAATTGAAAAGGCATCATCTTCATTTATCTGTTGCTTTTACATGACTTTGTCCTGGGCCCCATCTATCTCTCAAGTTATAGCACTCTCCACCTTGCCCACTAAGCTCTAGCCAGCCAGGCCCTCAATTCATTTTCCACCTTTGGGCCTCTGCTGTCCCCTCTGTCAACATCTTTCCTGCTTTTCTCGAAATACAAGGTCTCAGATTAAATGGCAACTCCTTGGAGAAGTCTTCCCTGACTATCAGACCAAAGTGTACACCTAGACCCTCACTACAACATTACCTATCATCATTCTCTTAATTGCATCTATTATTATTTGATACTTTATTATATAGCTTTTTGTCTCTCCCAACAAGAATCCAAGTTCCATGAGAGCTGGGACATTTCTATATAGTTCTTCTTTGCTCCCCCAGTACCTAATACACTGCTGGGAAATAATACAGACTCTACAGATAATAACTGAATGAATGAAACGTATATTTGCCTTTTCATGTCTATTATTTTCTTGGCTTTTTCTTGATCTTTTTTTACCAGAAACTTCAGCCACCCTTTGCAGCCATCCCCTGCACTGTGTCACTCTCCTTCCTCCACTCTGATTACTCTCACACTACTCCATATGACAGTCCACCTTCCTTTCTTATCTCTAATTCTCTGGTTCTTCTGTGGGTCTGGGTTAATCTTTCATGTCATTTTATATTACACTACCTTGGAAACTGCATCCTTTCCTAGACTAAAATTTTACTTCTATGGCAAAAACCTTTCTATATAGTCTTCTTTGACACTGAGAGCTTAATCCTAATGCTCCCTTCTCTGCTTTGATGTTGCAGCGCTAGCCAAAACTACCAGCTAAATTCCTGTTTTCTTATACCTCTTTTGCTTTTTGCTTCTTCTATTTTTAATGGAGGTACTGGGGGTTGAACCCAGGACCTCGTGCATGCTAAGCATGTGCTCTACCGCTGAGCTATACCCTCTCACAGTCCTTGTTTTCTTCCTGTTCAATGTATATTGCATCATTAAGCAGATGAGGAACATCTTTAGGGCAGGAGCCAGGCCATATCCTTCTTTAATTAATTTATTTTTTAATAGCACCCAAGACATTTCTTGAATTCACTATATTTCAGCTCTTTGATAAATATGTGCATGTCCAGAGATAGACAATACCTACTGAAAAGCACAGCATCAGTATTAATTAATGATCTTAGATGAGCCACTTATATTATTTACTCATTATTACTAAAATTAGGAAGGAAGGGGATGGTGGCAGATCTCTATATGTGCCTTTCTTTGGACAGGGCTGCTTCCTGTTATGGTTTTCTCCACAATTAAGGTATTTAAAGATGTATCTTTACATTATGAAAGTACTATAAGAATACTAAACCAAGTTAAGAAAACAAAGAGATTTAAAAAATATAATCCATGAGTAAATTGCCTTCTTAAATATTTTTCTGTCTTTAGTGTTCTGAAATTAGGATGTATTACTTTGATGATCTTAGAAAAAACCAGTTTTCCTAAAACATTTTGCATGTAATATTATGTTCTGGCTTTTCTTCAAATACAAAAATCATTTAAAGTTATTATTACCTAAGAAGTTCATGTTTGTGGTCATAAATTCAAACAATGCCAAACTGTACCAAATTTTTAAAAAACGGTATTTTCCCATGGAAAACATTTATTCCTCTAACCTACAAAAATTTTATTCATGGATTGCTTAAAAATAAAAAAGACAAATGGAATCCAACAGTAGCAATATATATTTCTCACTAAAATTTTATCTATGTGATCATAAAATTCATTTATGCTTTTTATTAATCAGTCAGAAAAGTAATCCTGTCAGCAAAAGTGGGTTATAGCTTTTTCGCAAAGTTTATAAAAGGAAACATAGAACCTATAAATGTTTTTATGTTTTAGTGAACATTACGTGGGGGTAAAAAAAATGCTACTGTGTAGACAAGTGAATTGATTCCAATCAGTTCTTTTCTGTGAATTAAATCACCAACAAAACTTAATCACTATCCGAAGACTTTTAAAGGCTAAAATTCCGCTTGTGGTCAAAGATCAAATTTGAGAACACTCCTGGATATTCATTTGTTTTTCACATTTAATTTTCAATTCTGACTCTCAGTTTCTTAAAGAATAACTGAGTCATTTTGAAAAGCCACACTTTCATAGACAAAGATTTCATATCTCTCCAAACTAATATCTACTGTGTAGTGAGCTTATAACTTAGAATTGAGAGTTAAACACTTTTGTGTAGGGTAAAAATGGGATATAACATGATTAGATTTTTTTTTATTCCATGGAAAAAATAGGCAGACTAGCCAAATTATCAGCTTTCATTCCTTTCCTATCCCAGAAACACACCCCTAACTTCATTAGTTATATAGGGGATTGTGTGTGTGTGTGTGTGTGTGTGTGTGTGTGTGTATGTATAAATATAATATAAAACAGCCGTGTTTTGGGGGTTGTGGCCCTTATGCTCAGCTTATCCCCTGGGTTTCCTTATATGGGTCATGTCACAAAAATATCCATTTTAGGGCTAGTCAGGTCAGAATCTCTGAGAGCCATTATACTGTCTACGCACCCTTCGTCCTTGTCAAATTAAAATGTTTTCATTCATTCTCCTTGTGCAGATCAAGAAGAAAATTGTTAAGTATGGATAAAATCACAGATTGTGTTGTACCAGATACCAAACTTGAGGAATTTATAAGGTTATTCCATAATGGCCTGGCACTAGGTTGGAAGCCATTTTCAGTAAATTAATTGATGTTACTCTGTGTGACTTGTAGCAAGACAGACAGCATTTGACTGGAGTGATACTGAAAGTGTGGCTTTATCACCTGAATACACTGTACTGTGTTTGTAGAAAGGAGAATGGAAGAAAAAGAGAAGATTGGATTATTAGTTAAGGAATGACTTTTTACTCTTTCCTTCATACCTTTTATCTCAAAACTTGAAAAGTCTGGCTTTGGGGATTGTGCCCTTGTGTCTAAGTGACACGGCAGAATAGCAATTGCAAAGTTCTCTGTTCAAACAAATTCTAAATATATATCTTTCTTTGTCATGGATCATTCGCCAGTAGCTGGGATGATTTTACATATCCTTTAAGTTAACAAGCAGTACAAAAAAAAAAAAACCTTTGAGGCTACATTTAGAAATTCTTTAGTGTCAACTAGCACTGAGGACATTTGGTACTTCTTTTCATTACTTGCTGTGATACCCTGTTACCACAAAGACACAGGATTTGTTTCCCTTCAAGTGTGTAAAGGAAAAAAAATCATTTGAACATTTCATATATTTTAGGAAGAGTTTAGATAATAGGGTCAAATTTTGCAGATTTGTACATGTCACTTGCTCCTTGTCCTTGCTATTCTCTATCCTCAATTTTGTTCTCCTTTATTATTCTTCAGTTAATTGTGAATATTTACAGGAGAATTAGTGATAAAATGGTCCTCCTACTTTTTTCTCCCATTACTACACCTGAGACAAATGGGGAAACCACACGATAACTGCATGCTTCATTTATGCTCTTTCCAGCTATCCACTTTGTTTATCAATAGGTGAAGACACTCCCAAAATTTATGTCTCCTTGTTTCCTACAGCATCACTTTTGTTGAAAGTCCACTGTATTTTTAGCCAAAACTTCCTTAGAGAAACTATCACTGAGTCACACTGGCCCTCAGACATCAATTCATACTCTTCCTGTTTCCACTACCCACAACTATCCCACAAACTTGCACACGCGCTTGCACACACACACACACACACACACCAAGCTGATTTTATCTTCAGTGCCTTATGGTTGTGCTTGTTTCTTCCTACAGCCCATTTTATTCCCACCATTAGACTTATTCCCATCTTACTGAACCCTTTCCTGGTACTCACATCAAACTTCACATCTTTCATCAGCAACTCTATGAAGCTTTTATCCATTTGTCCCTCAGTAATCTTTCCCTTATGTGACCTCTGAATTTATAGTCTGTAACATAGCACAGGGTGCTAAACACCTGCTTTTATTATTTGTTGAGCTGTTTTGTATATGTTGGTTCCCCCTCCCCCAATTCCTTACACTTGTATAGTTCCCAGTGAATCTAACCCAACAGTTTGTATTGAGTTTTTAAATACCAACAGTTTTTACAGATCAATTCTTGCATACTTCCAACCTTTCTTTGGAATAATTACGTCACCATGAATGAAGAAAGATTCTTCACCTCGGCTGTGGAGCATGGCTTAGTATTATAGTTGGGACATAAAATAAATGCCCTGATAGAGGATAGAATCACTGGGAAGTCCTACTTGCAGGTGAACAAGAAGCAGAGTGTCTCCAAAGTAACTTATTACTTGGATATCTCTGAGGATATTAATGATGAAAAGGAGTGGCCAGGGAAAGACTTTTCCCTTCTCAATTGCAGCACTGTAACTAAGTGACTTCTGGTAGATCAAATAGACTATTTTGGGGATTCCTGCTCACCCATCTTCTCTGTGTTTTCAGAGCTGCTGTAGAGCTGTTAGAACAGTGAACTGATGCTTTTTGACTTGCCAAACAGTGGGAGCTTTCTATTTAAATAGTTATCCCTTAGAAGAGCTATATTAGGGAGCTCAAAGGAAAGGATTTAAGGGCCCACACAGAGTAGAGAGGCAGCAGATCAGCCACCTACTGGGCCCTTGTTCCTTCGAATGCTTCAAACTACGTATTTGTAAGGCAGCTGGCCTCTTGCTCACCGACTGTGTGCTCTTCGCCTGCCCTTTTGTGTTTAGCAAACACATGGGAAGGGCAGCTCTTCGCTGCTTTCTAACTTGTCTCTCATTGTTGTAGGTAAGCAATATCACACAGCCGAGTGGGCAGAGAGCCAGGTGTACTGCTGGCACCTAGGGGATGTGATCATAGGAAGAGATCCTTTAGGGGCAAGGAGACCAAATAGCCAGGTTTAGCAAGTGGTAATTTTCCAAGTGACAAATATATAAAATGTCAGTAGACTAAGAAACCAGAGAAAGTAATCAGAATATCTGTTTTTCACCAAGCATCTATATAGATGTTTTCTTATACCTTTATTAAGAGGATTCATGCAAATTTCAATTAGTCATACTACCGAGTTTATCGTTTTGATAATAAGGGGATCAGCTACATTGGCTAGAGAAATGGGGATTATTTCTCTAGCTTTTAAGCACATAAGAACTTTATTCTACCCAGAGAATGACTTACACTCTACCATTGCTGTTATCGTGTATTATTCTTACAACCATACCATGGAAAACAGGCCCATATCAGAGAAGACAGAGAAAATAGGAGTTAGAATTAGGAGATTCACCATCCTGCCAGATAAAGGATTTTTTTCTAAATCTCATTGCAACCTGGCATTCAGAAGTAGGCCAGAAAATAGGCCTACCTATCCACTCAGACTTCTCTTTTTGTGTTATCATTAAACATCTCCTAGGAGACAGCTAGTTCTATTGTGGGCTGACATAGATTATTCCACTTCATTTTGGTTCTTTTTTATTATATGTACACTATTATGAGCTATTTTAAACATAAATAAAAGATAGAAAAATAAGAAAAAAAACCCCTCTACATCCAGATTTAACAGATGTTATGTATTGTTGAAACTTCAGCTTTCTGTTTTTTTTCCTAAGTGACTGAACGTTAGAGATACTGCTAAAGCTTCTCTTTTAGACAGCCTCTTTCTTTGCTACTCTGTTATATACTTATTACATACAGGGTTTATAATCCTTTTAGGAGTTGATTTCTTCCTTAACTCTAGGACCATTTCCTGACTTTATGTAGTCTGCCAGGGGGCAGCTCAGACCACTACTACCATAATGAGTGTCAAACTTAACTGCCCCTCCCTTATCTGATGTCACTGGTGTGCAAAGATTTTCCCCTTCGGGAAGAATATCTAGGGTTGCCTATTTTAAGGCCCAGTGATCTCTAATATAGCAGCTTCAAAGTGCGCAGGAGCCATTCATGGCCTACCTGAAACCACACACAACTGTCCTTCAGACCTTAGCCTTTTGTTCTGAGAGGCCCCATTCAGGGGTGATCATTCATTTTGCACTATAGTGTGTTTTTTTTTTTTTTTTAGCACCCTGCCATTAATACCTCAATTGGCTTTTCTCATTTCTTGGCTTATGGATCTACAGAATAATTTAATAAAATGATGTGAGGTAGATTAATAACAGGCCTAAGATCCCACTTTCGACTACTCCTATTTTCTAATGGTTGCTATACCATTCCACTCCCCGGGATACATCACGCTCTCTTAGCTTTGTGTCTTCCCAAATCAAAATACAGAACAAAGGTGAAGAAGTGGAAGTTGGCAGCTATGTGGTTTGGGTATTGAATTGTTCCCACATCAAAAGATTTATGAACTGTGCATTTTAAATAGTTCTTGGTTCCTGACTCTCTTTAACCGAATTGAAAAAGCAGGTAGAGAGGGTGAGGCAAATGTTAAAGAAAATGGCCTTGATTGTTCAATCTAGTGTTAAAGAATTCAACTCAGGCAGGTTTAAGACTTATAATCTTAAGTGTTGAAAAATCTCGATTTTAAAGGACAAAATGGGAGGTTAGGGAGTAAATCCAAGATGGCAAGTTTACCCAGATCTCCTCCTCTGCTGCTTGCTAATGCAGCTCTTCTGAGGGATAGCAATTTAAATAGAAAGCTCTCACTGCTTGGGAAGCAAAAACATTAAGACATAGCTTTAACAGCTTTACAGAATCTGTCATTTCATCCTGAATACAGTGCTAAGAAGTGAGCAGTAATCTCTGGGGTGGGAGCAAGGCCCACAGTCAACACCTATGCTCAGTCTGTGCTTTTAACACTTTCAGTTTCCATTTTCCTTAATCAATATTTACCAGGTAGCAATCACAGCTTCAGTGCTTTCTGTTTTCCACCAATCTTTCTGTTGCTGGAACTTCAGACTTTCAATCATTTCCCTGTCTATAATAATTTCAATGCTAACTCTTTTTTGTTTATGAATAGCTACATCAATTGTCCCCCATTTCTAGGATCAGTTGCATCTGGACCACTGGGTTTTGTTTTTGAATTTTGGCATTAAAAAAAAAAGTCCTCCAGCACTTCCTTACATTACTGGATTCCATCATTTTCTGTTGCGTATTTTGAGCAACACTCTTTCAGACAATTGTCATTTATAGGTTATCTACTGCTGTGTAATAAACTATCACAAAATATAGTGGATGAAACAATAAGCTCACTAGTCTGGGCAGTTCTTCTGGTTTGGGCTAAACTGATCTCCTTGGGGCTTGACTATGTGTCTGGTCAGTTACAAGGTGTCCAGAGGACTGGCTGACCTGGGATGGTTTCACTTTCATGTCTACGAGTGGGCTTGCTGTTGGCTAGGTCATGTGTCTCATAATCCCGCAGGCTAGCCTGGGCTTGTTTTCTTCATGGTCACAAGGTTCTGGGAAATAGCAGAAATAAGCATGTAAGGTCTCTTGAGGCCCAGGGTCAGAACTGGCACATTGTGACTTCTGTTGCAATAGATTGGCCAAAATAAGTCACAAGGCCAATCCAGATTCAAGGTGAAGGGAAATGAACTCTGCCTCCTTAGCAAGAGGAATTGCAAAATCACATCGCAGAGGGTGTGGGTACAAGGAAGGGTGACAAATTACAGTCTTTTTGCCATCTACCATATGTACTTAGCTTCTCCCATGATGTAGCAGTCTCAAGTAATTTTCTTTCTGAGAGCAGCTGTTTTGATACACAGGGAATATTGATCCATCATACTTATGAAGAAAATTGCACCCCAGAAAGAATTATTTAGGCATCCTAGGTGTTCACAAGAATAAGAAATGCTGAAGCTTTAAGTAGATCAGCCCTTTAAGTTCTTAAGTGAAACATTTTTACTCTACCAAGAATCAACTGTAGTATTGTTTTCATCAGATTAAAGCAATTCCAAGTCAAATGCATGAAACTGCACGAAAAATGTGATGCATTTTCTTTTTCTGCATCACATGTGGACAAAATAAATACCTTGATAGGGAGTTCAGATCATATACAGCCCTCTGGATTCATAGCTATGCAAACAGAGCTCTCTGGTTGATGTTTTATTTTTTATAAACTTGACCTTTAGCCTTGTATTATCTGGCAGACAAAACCTTTAACCTGGCCTCTTCACTTTTAGTCTCTAACTTATTAAAGATTTTTGAAGGTCATTGCTAGCCAATTATGTTGCTGGTGCAATTTCATCATAGAAAGAAAATGAGCAAAATAAATGTGGATATTAAATAATACTTACTCTCATTTTGCACAATCAAAATACTTTACATGAGATTACTAAATAGCAAGCACATTATATCTGAGATGATATTGCCAATGAGACATAATTCCTTCCTGACACAAATTTATTGAGTGTATGCCTTGAGCACATGGTTTATCATACCCTGCACAGCACACTGAATAGGAGCGTAGCTGATTTAATACCATAGATAAGGGAAATGTATGCAAAGAGAATGTGCCCTTGTATTTTTGACTTTGCTTTAGTATAGAAACATAAAGTTTGTGGCTTGAAGGAATCTTAGTGATTTTCTATCTAGTCCTGCCTGAAATTTCCAATGATGGGAAACTTACTATACCTAAAGAAGCCAAATCCATTTTTAAGTGGGCTTATCAAGGCTTCGTGCCAGGAGGTGTTTGAGCAAAAGCTTATTGACTATGAGAGGTCTTCCTGTGTGCTGCTGGTCTGATCTTCATGAAAGATGTGAGGTAGTAAAGCAATGGGCATGTCAATAATCACAACAAAAATGATATGTGCTAAAATATAATACACTCCTACCTTGGAGACAAAGAGTGAAGTATATTTATTACCCAGTTTAATGGCCATAACGTGGTGATTGTTTACATAGGTGTAATAGTGGAGATGGAGAAGTTAAAGATGGTAATTGCTATCAGTTTACACTGGGAATATCTACTAATTAGAGTTACTTGGAGAACACCAGAAACTGTGCATCTGCACTTTTCCAAGACTAAGTCCACATCCATTTTCTGAGATCAAATTCCATGTCCGCCCCTTTATGGAAATACCACCTAGATCTCAATGAGACACTGCAAAGAAGCCCTTTAGCAACAGGCATGGGTGGCAAAGAGAGGCTTTAAATTGGCCAAAGTGCTTCCTCTGCAGTCATTGTATTCAACTTGTGGCAGGTTTGAACAGCAAGGCAAAGTATTTTTTATCACACATAAACTTTACTCTCCTCCTCAACAAATTGCCTCCTAAATTTTTTCAGTTATCTGATGTGTTAAAAATAGACAAAACTTAGTCTGTTAATTCTAGGGAAATTACTGTCACAGGAGGGAGTCATACCAAGGAAGTTTAAAAAACAATGACAACAATACGAGAAACTGGAGGAAAATGTCATTAAAAAAATAGATTTCCAGGCACACTTTTCTATCTTTCTTTTCATTGCTGATTTGCAGTCAGCGATCGTTCTGCTTTTTTGTTTCATTTATCCTTGTCTTTCGCTAATCTTGGTTTTATTTTTATTTCAATTTCCCCTAGCTTTCTTTCAAGATAATATCTATTTCCTTTTCCCAAACCCCAGTTCACTCCACTCTCTTTATCATTCTCTTAGTGGTGTAGCTTTCACAACAGTCCAATCAGGACACTTCTGATCACTTTCTTCCTGGGGCTTATTTGATCATCTTCAAGAAGAAGATAATTGTTTATCCTTAGAGATGGGTAAACAAAAGGGCAAAGCAGGCTGTGCACACATGCAAGCCTTTCCTTTCTCTCTCCCCCTAGGTGTCCAGCTACTCCTGTGTTGTGTTCACTCCCTCTGCCTTCAACTCTTTCAGGCCACCCTGGTTACCCTTCCTGAGAGTCTCCCTGTGTTGGTTTGCAAACCAGCCCCATCTAAGGAGAGACCAAAGAAAGGCAGCTTCTCCAGATTGGTAGATGGCAGGTTTAAGCAGCAGAGAAATTTATGAGACTTGTCTTGGGTGCTGCAGGATGAGCAGATCTCTGCACTCACCTGCTAAAATCTTAAAGGTGTATACAGAGGCCTTAACTGGGTTGTGAGGCATTCAGTCCAAATGGTCTCAACAACACACTGCTCTCTCAAGGCTGCATCCTTGAAAATGGCTCACACTGTGGGAAAGGTGGGTGGGACTTACATTACAAGGACAGGGGAGGGGGTGAGGGGCCCCTGATTGCCCGGGTTTTCAGCTTGCAGGTCAACTGGCAATCACATCCTCTCCATGACCTCCTCCAACACCCTGCTCCTAATCATCCCTCTTTTCTCATTCTTCACCCTTTCCTATTTCAGGTTTCCCATTCTTCTACTGCAACTGATCTGTTCTAGGAGTTTTAAGGGAGATAAAAATAATTCTTGATGGAAATCATTCATTCTAGGCTGAAGTGAATGATTTCAGATCTGTGGAAGGTGCTTTATAGAAGGATTTATCAAGTGTAAAGAAATTCCTAATGGAACTATACGTGAAAGTACTTGGAGTCATAGGTGCTTCTATGAATTAATTCATAGAATTAATGTTCATCAATGCGTACTTCCCTCTCGTGTCAAGGAAGCCGAACATATTCCTTCTTCTCATGGAGTTTACCTTTAAATGGACAAGATAGGTAATGTCTTAGCCTGGATTGCCCCAAAGGCAGGGCTGAGATAAGGGTTTAGATGCAGGTTTATTTGGGGAGCAGAAACCTAATGATCAGGAATAGGGAATGGGTAAGAGTGAGAGAGACAGAAGGAAAGAAGAGTCTGTCATTGAGCTGGACTCAATCCCACTGGAGCCTCCTGAGAAGCCATGTAGAATGTACCTCAGACTTGCTACCTAGGACATCTAATGGCCCTATCCCCCATGGGTCTCAGGCTGCTTCACATGTCTTTCACTTCCTTGTGATTCCACTTTTTGGAATGTGTCAGTTGTCTCCTGAAATCATTCCCACTAAGTGGTGGTAGAAACAGCAATAGATACATAGTGCATCTGAGGGAAGGTGCTTGCAGGCCATACCTGCTCACAGCTGGTTGCCACATCAACAGCTAATGTAAAAAGATGAGCTGAGAAGATACAAAAAGGGCTCAAGCAGTGGCTGGTACAGAGAGTAATAAAGTAAAACAAACAAGTAAATAAACAATTGCAAACTGTGATAAGTGCTGAAAGGTAAATGGTGTCATAAGAGCATCTGTACATCACACTCCAAAATAGTGGCACAGCCCATGTGGTGAAAAACCTCCTTCAAACTGTCGTGGTTCCTTGACATGACCAAATGTTGGTAGTGCTACTAAAGCAAAAGATGTTGAAGCTTAAAGGCAAGTTTTCCTTTCACTATTTAACTGTCCTGAATCTGTGAAATCTTTAGGCTTTTGGCCAAAGTAATTTTTTTTCCAAAAATAAGGAATTTTTATTTCCCCTGAATGTTTTTTTTCCAGAAACAGTGTTATGACACTATTTTAGACACACTACATTCTAATGTTCAAAAGTCTGGTTGCCATAGGCAGCTTAAGACTGATGTATTGAGAAGTTTTCCTCCACTATTGTGTGAAACAGACCATTCATTTAATCTTTTGTAGATGGTAATTTAATTTTAAATGACCACAATGGGCCAAGTTTTAATAGCTAATTAAAAGTCCCCAACATTTCATTGTTTTTACTAAAAATACTAAATATTTAAAGATCAACTTTATTATAGAGAGTTTTGGTTATAGTTTTATATATGTATATGTTTATATATTTTGCTCATTCCTCAAAGACAGGAATGTCATATTTATTGTGTTTTAATTTCCCCAACTCCTGCCAGGTTGAATTTCACAGAGTTGGTGTTCCATAAATGATTTGGGGATTGAATTTAACAGAGTATATGTAATATTATTTTATATGGTAAAGGTTCTGCCATATTCCCAGTCTTTCTCATTCTTGAGTCCTTCCTTTGTTCTGTTTTTCTCTCACCTTTAACCTTTCCATTTTTTCACTCTCGTCACTTTTGAACTCATCCTGTCTCAAGTAGGTTTCTTTACTTTTGAGTTACTATTTTTGTTCCCAAGTTTTAATTCTTTTTATTGTGTTATGGCCTTTCTGCCTACTTTTCTTCCAGATATTTTCAAATGATTGTTGGGGAACAACTCTCCATGTGCCTTGACCTCTCTGCACTTTTTGAGAAGAGGGACTGACTGCATTTTTCCTGGACTATCTTCTCCAGACTATAGATAGGAGGGAGATAGAAAATAGTGTCTCTCTTTGGAGCCAAGGGCAGACATACTTATTGCCCATTATAAAAGATTTAAGTTCCCTAAGATCAATGTTCCTTTCCTGTCTTGCGCCCCATTGCATGTGCAGGTGTCATCTGGCCCTCTTCACGTTAATCTGTTGTAAGGAGGGCTCAAGGAACTGCCATGACATGTGCTAATGCCTTTGCCGTGATTAATAAATCATTCTTTATCTCTGACCCAGGAGCCTTGTATCTTACGTCATCATCCATGAAACTGTGGCAGGCTAAGTTGTTAGCTTGCAAATCCAGTAAAATCTGTTTCTTCATAGTTCTTGACAATGATGCCTGTTTGTTATACATATACATGGGTTGGAATTTGCAGATAAATCTTCTGATTACTTTTATCCCATTGCCATTTTATTGTGTGTGTGTCTGAAGCTTGGCAAGCGTGGCCATCCACTGATATTCTGTCTTGAATTATAATTGTTCTTGCTTTTCATATCACAGAGGCAAATTTCCCTCTCAAGTACATTATTTTCTTGGTGTTTTTCTCCAAGGACCTTTTATTCTCCTCTCATTGTCAGATCTCATCATAAGGTTTAGAAGATCCATTAAAAATTATGTTATTTTTAGGGTATTTATCTAATCTAATCATTGTATCCATATTCTTCCCATTATCTCCAAAAGCATCAGCATGGTCATGCTTACCCGCAAAACGACACACACCAACTGATGTTTGAATGTGCCATTCTTTTCCTACTTGGGACGTTATCTCTTTCTTCCATCCATATATTACCTTTATTTCTTTCAAAATGTACTTTTTCTACAAAGCCTTTTGTGAGTAATCCCAAATTACTTTAGTCAGTCTGCATTTATATAGTTTATTAATTCAGTTATGAATATTTATTGAGTACTTGCCTACTATAAATTCCAGGCATGGTGAGCAATCAGCACAGACCCTGAACACCATAATGAAAGTTAGCATTTTCTAAATTAACGTATACTCAAGTTGATATATGTGTATTTGGATTTGAAGATATATAGCACTTTAAAATTTTTTCACATTGCCTCTCTGATTGCATTGTAAATTCTTTTAAGGCAGGCAGCTGTGTCTTTTTTCCTCAACAAATAACAGTTTAAGTACACAAGGGCTTTTCTCTCTTGAAGTGAAAACACAAGGAAGGCAGTCTAATAGTGTAATGATTCCATCAGAAGCTCAGGAACCATCTGGTTTTCTGCTCTACCATGGTTAGTATGTGCCTTTCATCCTCATGATTGTAAGTGGCTTGATCAGCCTCTGGGTGTCATGGCCATGTTCAAGGCAGGAAGAAAGGATAAGGGAGAGAACAAAGGATAACTGTCAATGGTCAAAATCTTTCCACTTGAGCTTTATCAATTTCAAACGTTTTCCCAAAAATGCTGTATACGTATGTCTCTATATATTTCATTGACCAGAACTGGGTCAGTCAACACTCCTAGCTGCAAGGAAATCTGAGAAGATAAATACATTTAACTGAGCATATGTGCACTCTACACAAAATCTGAGGTTTGTTTATAAGGGAACAAGAGATATTGGTTAGTTTGCTGCAGTGAGAGGTTCCTGCTCAGAGGTTCCTGAAGCCACAGAATAAATATAAAGCATCTTCTTGGACTCGCCTTTTATTAGAAGATTTAAAGGAAAAATCCTATGGAAAACATGTATGGGTTAGAATACGGATAAGGAATGGCTATTTGGCTTTGAAAATAAGCAACATTAAAAAAAAATGTCTCATCTACCACCCCCGTCTTTCCTGTGCCACAACCACACTGGTTTCTCTCTTTTCCTCTGTTAATCATAGCCATTTCTACTTTCTAATTCCTCTGCCAGGGACGCTCTTCCCCTAAATGTTAACACACATAGGCAGCTCTCAACTTTAAACTTTAAAAAAGGTCCTCAGGGAGATCTTTCCTATCCAACCAGATATTAAATAGTCTCCCAGTCACTCTCTGTATTATTAACCAGTAACATTTTCAGTTTTGTTTTTATCATTACTAGTTTATCGTGTGCTCTCCACCCCAAACCCAAGAGAATGTAAGCTCCATACAAGGAAATAAGATTGGGTTCTGATTATCACAGCAAAGAGTGGAGGAAAAGAGGCTGAGAGGGTATGAAGTGATGCATCATGTTTGATCTTTACCGAGCCTGATGCATCATGTTAGATCTTTAGCAAGATATTTATAGCATGCTTGAAATTTAATATCGGAAGCATCCTCTGTTAGAACATCATGTCTAAGATTATCAAGTCAATAGGATATTAGATATTTTCAGAAAACAAAAGCCACAAATTCTATTCTGATTGAAAAATCAACATAACTTTTGTTGGAAGAAGCATTGCGCTTGCCTTCTCTTTTTTGCTATGCAAATATATTTTTGTACTTTTTTCCAGAATGTCAGATGATGAACGGTAGACAATTAGGTTGTGAAAATATTTGATCACATTTGATCAATGATTAATTTTGTAAGACATAATCCTTCACCTCTGTCTTCTCACTACCATGCCACAATATCATTGTTCATCCCCCAAACCATATGAAGGCCATGTAAATCCTATGAAAATATTTAGCTCAGGAGTTAACAAAGTTCTTTTTGCATATATCTTGGAATATTTTTCAGAATAGAACTAGAAGGCACTCTAAGCAGGGCATACAATAACCCACTTCATGGGAAGAAGACGTTTCAAGGTCAATGATTTGATAATTCTTAAGGAAAATTCCTACAGGGGAAGTGGCTATTTTAGAGGAGAGAATTTTCCACAACCATTTATCCTTCATTAAAGACTTTCTGGTGTATATTGTGAAATTATATACCTAGTCCAGAAACAGTGATTTAAAATGGGCTAAGGAAAGAAATGTGGGTTAGTAGAGTTAGAATGAATCCCCATGAGTCAGGGAATGGAGCAGGGAAAGAAGCATGGTCAAGTGAACTGAACGGAGTTCTCCATCAACATAATTCAAAATTGCCCTGGCTTCCCAAGAGCACTTTCATGTTTCATTGCTCAAGTGAAATACCTACCCTGTCTTATCTCAGTCTCCCCATACTACTTACTTCCTTGTTGGGTTCCCCTGTAAATCTACTGACTGAAAATTCACCACTGTAGAAATATATCCACTAATGAACTTAATCCAAACAATTTGGGCAATAAGACAAATATATGTGTAATGGTATGTTTGCTTTCTCACTCAATTTAATTTCAGACCTATTAGATAATCAATACAGGGTGGAAGAATGACATTCTTGTAAGGGAGAGATGAAAACAGTAATATACCTATATTATGTGTAAGCATAGGACTAATCTTGATGTAGGCATATCACACAGAATCCTAACACTTCATTGCTAGATTCACTAGAGTGAATCCAAATGGTCTTAAATATATGGACAGGACTTGGCAACTTTGTTTATTTAAAATGTACACTAAGAAGTGTCCTCCGTGTATCAAATTCACTCAAATTGGGTTCACTCATCTATAGGAGTTGTGCAGCAACCATGTGGTTACATCAACATTTTTCTTATTGATGTCAGATCATTGTGGTTGGAAGAGCCTGATTTTGGTGTTTACACAGAAATAGAATTCAGATTCAATCTATTCTCTTACTACTGAGTTTGTAATTATGGACAAGTTACTCAAACACTCTGATCCTCAGATTTTTCCTTTGTAAAGTGGGACTCCTTTCCTTAAGAGTGTGAGTATGAAGATTGAAAGATACATAAAACATTTTAACATATTGCCTGGCATGGAACCAGTGCTTATTATGTATTAACTTCCTTCCTATTCTTCCCCTGGGAGCAATGAGTGATTCAGAGTTGGTAATTTAGTTGAGAAGAAATTTCAGAATTGTAGAAAATGCAGTATTGCTTATATATTCATTCATTAGTCCCTTTATTATCACTGAGTATGTTATTTGCATTACACAGTTTAGCTGTGATGTGTATAATTTGAATTTAACTAGACACAATATTCCTCTTACCAATGCTGCTTCCAACTCAATTACCTGACTGTCAGCTAGGTTGGAAGCAGTGGCATTTCTAGTCATTTTAAACTTGCAAAAAAAATAACCCCCTTAACCCTATGCTAATTTCCAAGTAATCAGACCAACAATTGAACTGACTTTGCGTTGATCAGTCACATTTATTCCTAAAGACAGAAAATAAGTGTCTGTGAGAGGACAGGCACACCTTCAGTTCTCTGTTGTAGCCTGCATATTCTCAGAAGCACACCTTGAGCCAAAGACTCCAGTGCAAGTTATTAAGGGAGGATTTCCAGGAACTACTAGCGAGGGATTGGGAAAGTAGAAGAGGAAAGGGGAAGAAGCCAAGCAACGGTTTCATTTCAGATGAAGTTCCAGACTCAGCTTGATCCTGGAGCATACATTTTACATCTAAATTTGTCCTTTGTCAAGGCATAGGAACCATCCTTTTATTATCCAGGACCAGTCAGTCTTGGACTATAGGCTGCCTCAAGGACTATAAACTCTCAGGAACTTCTGGTTCTAAGCTAGGGTGAGACAGTTCCAGTTTCCAAGGTCACTGTGGGATGAGCACAGCACTGGTAAAGGAGATGAAGGGGTCAGGGCAGATCGTTAACTATGTTCAATACACACTTCATGGTTTCTGGCAGTTTCTGAATAAGGATCATACAAGGGCCATCAGAGCATTCTTAGTTCCCAGGAAGATTGGTTATTTTAGTAAGTGGACAGTGCCCCCAAATTGTAGGAGTTACCTGAATTGAATGTTATGTAGTGTAAACAGGCAATTTCATTGTACCTTAAGGGTTTTCAATAACAATGTAACTATATTAACAATTAGTATTGTTTTAGTAACCAGTACTTATTAAACATATGTAGGATGTACCAAGCTATGGACCAGGTGGTTTATATACCTACTATCTTATCAGACATCACAAACCTCATTTTAGTAATGAGGAAACCGAGCCTCAGAAAACTTTTTAAAATCCTGTAGCTAGTAAGTAGCTAAACTAGAACTGGACTGCTGATGTAAATCCAAAACCCTTCCTCCTTCCAATCTTTGATTGTGTAATTGAATCTGTGAGAAGATAGGAAACCACCAGTATCAGTTATCTATTGCTGTATGACAGATTATTCTCAAACTAAAAATAACAATCAGCATTGATCATCCTTATAGTTTCTGTGGGTCGAGGAGTTCTGGCTTGCTGTCTCTCCTGAGGTTGCAATCAAGATGTTGGCTATGGCCACAGTCACCTGAAGGCTCAACTGGAAATGGAGGAAGATCGATTACTGAGGTGGCTCGCTCACATCATTGTCAAATTTGTGCCGGCTATTGGCAGGATGCATCAATTTCTTGCCACATGGACCTCCTCACAGGACTGCTTGAGTGTCCTCATGTAATGGCAGTTGGTTTCTCCTAGACTGAGTGCTTGAAGACAGGGCAAGTAGGAAGTTGCAATATCTTTTGTGACTTAGCCTTGGAAGTCACATACCATCTGGTCCACTGCATCCTATTGATTATAAGATCAGCCCTATTCAGTGTATGAGAAGACCGACCACACAAGGGCATGAATACCAGGTGGTAAGGATTGTTGGGGGCCATCTTGGAGCTGTTTACTGCACTGCCATTCCTTTCTTCTTTAACCTACGTATGGCACTCCTGCTGTTTCCTTGTGCATTTGCTAAGCCCTTGGTTGCACCCATCCAAGAAAAACTTAATTAAAAGCAGCTAGGTAAAAAAAATTCTTTAACACATTAGTAAGAAATGCAGGTATTACTGAATATTGAGAAAGGAGATCAAGAGAGGATTTATATCCTATGCCAGCCAATAGAAACGAAATTAAAATTTCCCTTAGATCTGTCTATTTTCCTTTCCCAAAGTCCTTCTTTTCAGCTGCCAGCTATCTCATTTCTCTTTATCTCTTTCCCAGATAGCCTCCAAAATCTCCTCTGTTGTGTCAAATAATTCAGCTCTGGTCCTGAGCTTACTAACACATTCTTGGCAAAACAAAATCCTGACAGCCATTCTCAGTTTCCTTAGAATGTAGGGATCTCTGCCCTATCATGGAAAATAGAGGTCAAAGTGGCTTATTGCTATTTACTCAACCAAAAGGCCTGTTTCCTGGTGGTGGATGGAGAGGCAATTATGTTCTCTTGCTCAGAAAAGAAAGGTTTTCCCCTCTAAATATTTTCTGTATATTATACTGTTATGGCTTCCGGATCCAGGGAGGACAGTGATCCATGAGTCTCTTGTTGATTAGTGGCTATACCTGTTCGAAGTTCCAGCTCTCAAGTTTTTGCTATCTATTCAGAGGCGACTACAGATATACATCTAAATGTAATAGAGGGAGAAGTAGTAAGAGGGCAGGCTGGAAAAGGAGTTTCCTTCGGATTTTAGAGGGTCTTAAGTTGCAGGTCAAACTTTGGATTTGATGCTATAGGCAGTGTGGAGTCACACAATGAAAATGGTGCTTCGGAGAAAGTTAATCAAGTCACCGTGTCTATGATAGGTTATTGCAAGGAGAAACTGGAAGCAAGAAGAGTGAGTTAGAGAATTTCAAATTTGGAAATGAGAGAGAAGAGTTGTGACCATGAATATTCTAACGCAAGTTAATGTTCTATTTTTCCTTTGCAGTTCTGAAATCTAAGCTTTGTGCAATATGCTTTGAAAACATGATAATGATATTGATTTGAAGAATCAATGACTCCTCTTCTACCTCACTGTTGTTTGTAAGGCACATTTTGATAATTTCACTAACTATATGTTTTTGTACAGCTGTCAAATACTGAAGCTCTTAAAATGGCCTTGGTGAGCACATATAACCTGTGAGTGTATTGTGCTTGAAATTACTATAAAAACGATTTAAAAAAATTCACTTAGACAAATGAATTAGACAAACTAATATGAATAAGGATCCTAACTAATATGATGTTACGGTTTAATTAATGTCAGATGACAGCACAATCACAGCACAATACTTATCCTTTCTAAAATAATTGTAGTTGGAGATTTGTTCAACGCAATATTGTATCTTTTACCTCTCTTACGATCAGAGCAATGTGGCAATTCTGAATATACATGCACTTGCTGAAAGCGATAAATTGGCGATTTTCTCCTTTGTGGGACAGAAACAAGTCAGATGGATATAAAGAGAAATTCCTACAAGTAATGCTTTTAGAGCACTTCTTAGTAGCAATTTCAATTTGTCTCTAGCACTATATATATTCCTAATTGGTACTCCTTTCATTTCATAATTTTTATTCTCAGATCTTTCCATTTCATATTCCAAAGATAACATTTGCTCAAACATAAAAATAACATTTAGCTGCCTTTGCATGGCCCTTGCGAATTTATCTCTTACTTCTTGTTTCACTTAGTTCCCCAAGTAGCCTCGAAAAACACCCAAGTTAGCTGAATTCTAAACTGAATGACTGTGACATCTCCACAGCAGCATAATTCCAAACAATTATCTGATAGCTCTAATTGATAGCTAATAGGCTCCTCACATTTAACATGCCTAAAAAGGAATTCTTGTTTATCCCTCCACTCTCAGACTTGACCATCCTCCAGTTTCGCCACTTAGTACACGGTACTACCATTACAAAGGTACCTAGGTTAAATTTCATAATGGTAAGTTTTAAAATAACAATAAAAGTCTAGATATCATTTTTTGTTCTTCTCATTCCCTAAACCTCTCTATCCTGTAAGCACATCTTCAGAAAGTTCTATCTGCAAAATGTATCCAACTCTAATCATGTGCTTCCTTTTCTGCTGCCCCCATCTTAGTTTGTTCCCATCTCTCTCCAGCACACCTTCAGGAGTCCCCTGATTCCTCTCTGTTCTCTTGTCTGCTGGGTTTGGTGTGTCCATTGTTGACTCCCCAAAAGAACACCAGAAAAATCTGTCAATCATGCAAATGAAAAATTTTGGACCTGTTCCAGTAAGGGAGAACATAACTCGACAGAGTCTTGGTAGGCATTCAAAACCGGGAAATAAGGGTAGGGTATTTATTGTATTTTAGGGCTTCGGGTAGGTGATATTTAAGGTGGGTCTTGCTAGGCTGAGACTGGTTGAGATTGGACCGAGTTTATTAAACAGTATCTTTGGATTGGTGGGTACCATGAGAAAAGGGTCTTGAAGTGAGTCTTGAGAAGTATGTTGCTGAGTTGGTTCACAGTCATCTTTTAGAAACAGGTGTTTCTTAGATTAAGCATCTAGATTATTTTTGCTTGGAATAGGTACTTTTCAACATAAAGGCAGAAAAGTATGCCTGGTTCTAATTTCATAAGGAAAAAGAATTATGTTTCTTAAGTATTTAAACTTAAAACAGCTTTTCATATCTGTGGTTATCATCCTTGGAAAGCCTCCTGCCGTAATCAGTAAAATCCAAACTCAGATTAGAAGATCCTGTTCCTTGCCTCCCTGCTGACTTCAGTTCATTCCACTCTCCCCCTTGCTCTATGTTCCAGCCACACTGGCCTTTCTCCTTATTGGGTAAGCCAAGCTCATCCCTGCACTAGCTGTTGCCTCTGCCTGGAATAAGGCTGTTTTACTTTTTTCTCAGCATTCATGCCTCCCTCAAATGTCACCTCCTCAGAGAAGATCTCCTAGATCTTATATCAGCTCACAACTTCAACATCACTGCATTTCAGAGTTCATGGCACTCAGTCCTGTACAAATTTACGACAGTTAGATGGCCTGGGTTCAAATCTTTGCTCTGCTCTGTACTAGCTGTAGAAACTTGGGCATGTTACTCGGACTATCTGTGCCTTAGTTTCCCCATCCATAAAAAAGGAAGACGATAAAACCTACCTCATAGGGTTCCTGTGAGCCATACATGAGTTTGGCTTTGTGGAATGCTGACTCTCTAAACATCAGCACCAGCAAGGTGTCTGAAAATTCAACTCAATTCTGACACTACTGACCTAGAGATAGGGTCAGATTCCACACATTAAGAGTTCAGTCTTACACACTGACTCCCTCCCACAACTGTAGACGCTGGTCAAAAGCCCAGGTTGTCATGACTGATTGGCTATAGATCAGAGGTTCCAACAACCCCCTCCTTGGACTTCAGATGCCAGAGACAAGCCTAGGTTGTTACCTGGGCTTCTAACCAACTGGCTATAAATCAGAGGTGCTACAACCCCCTGCTTGGGTTCACTTAATCTGCTAGAGCAGCTTCCAGGGCTCAGAGAAACATTTTACTCACTAGATCATCTGTTTATTACAAAAGGATATAACTGAAGAACAGCCAAGTGGAAGAGATGCATAGGGCAATATACCGGAAGGGCACGGAGCTTCCATGCTCTCTCCAGGTGAGCCATTTTCCCCAAATCTCCACGTGTTGAGCAACCCAGAAGCTCTCTGAACCCACCCCTTCTGGATTTTTATGGAGGCTTCATTACAGAGGCACATCTGGTTGAATCACTAGCCATTGGAGACTGATTCAACCTCTAGCCCCTCTCCCCTCCCTCGAGGTCAGGGGGTGGGACTGAAAGTTCCAACCCTTTAATCACAGGGTTGTTTTCTCAGGCAACCAGCCCCCTCCACCACCCCTAGGAGTGGGCCAAAAGTCACCTCATTATCATAACAAAAGAAACAATGGCTTTAGGGCTTTCATCAGCTTAGAAATTTCCAAGCGTTTTAGGAGCTGTGAGCCGACAACTGTGGAGAAAGATCAAATATACATGAGAAATATCTTTTTGTCATCTGAATGACCAAATGTGTATTCACAATATCGCAGTTTTACATGTGTTTTCAGCATGTAAAACACATAGAACAGTGCCTGACATGTAATAAGAACTTAAGAAAGGTGAATTTTATCATCCATCTTTTATATTCATGTAAACCAGAGTAGGTAATTGTCTGAATCCCTAGGTCCTAGGACAGTGCATGGCACAAAGTAGGTACTCAACAAATCACGGTGGAATGGATGAATTTATTTATTTACCCATTATCTACATCCCCTAACTATGATATAAACTCCGTGAGAGAAGAAAACATGTCCATCTTGTTCCCCACAGTATTGCAAGAGCCTGGAGCAGTACCTGACACACAATAAGCCCACAAAGTATATGTTGACTAAATTAATCAACTTCGGAGTATGACAAAACAAGTTGCCAGTTTCTTCCCCCTCCACTGAGAGCTGCAGGTCCAGAAAAAGAACACAAAACAGAACAAAGAAAGAGTAAAATCAGTTCCATTTTAATATACATTGGGGAAACGCTGGTTAAATAAAGTTAAATAGGATTCTTCCCTGTGAGGCTTGTCAGATCCTTGAATCTGCTAGTGTGCACTGTGATGACTAATAGGGGAATAGTATACACTAGTTGGATCAGGGAAACTTTTTCCTTTGGCTTGGGGAACACTTTTTTGCATGTCTGGAAACACGACATGGCTGTTATTTGGGGTGTATATTGGGAAATGTTGTATTAAGTAGTTCTATTGCCGAAGTCAGGTATGCCATCATTGGATGAATGGAACTCGCTGGCAGTGATTTGGTATAGAGTCACCCCACGATACATGGAGAAGCACAGATGGAGGCAGTACCATCCTGATAGAGGTAGGGCTCCCCAGATCCTGTACAGAAGCACCCTATTTGCTGCCAGAAAGCACCTAGATATAAGAGAGAATCTGGTTTCATGTTTCCCTCGTTGGTGAACATCCTACAATCTCAATCACGAGTCTTGGACAGGTAGTGCCACAAGAGAAGAATTTTCTACTAGGTAACCAAACATTTTATTCTTTTATTTGGACATCACATACAACTTCAACTTGGCTTTTACCCCTAAAAAGTTGTGCTGTTGTGTTGCTGGGAAGCTAAAACTAGGACACAAGAAGGAGGTCGCGTTCTGGCATGTGTCCACTTTGAGCTTCTTGCATGCTTCAGAACAGTTATTTAATCTTTGCATTCCTCAGAGCCTTCGGAAGGAATTCGAGTGACATGAATGCAAGTACTAGATTGTGCCTTATGCTCTGAGGAACTGTAGTCTTACCTCTGGGGCAAGGAAGGGAGGTATAGGTAGGCCTCTGGGAGTGGCAAGTAGGCTAGGTTAGTGCCCTGAAGTTTATGTAATTCTGCTCTTTTTTGCTCCCTCTGTATATTTTCATTTGAAGAGAGGAAATTCCTGCTAAAAGGGTTGTTTGAAAACTACTGGACTAAAAAAAAATCAAGTCCCCTGCCTGCTTTTTGTATGGCTTGCAAGCTAAGAATGGTTTTGACATTTTTAATGGTTAAAAAAAAAGAGTATTTTATATTATTCACATTATTATTTTATATAAAAAGTATATGAGATTCCTGTTTCAGTGTCCATAAACTGTGACTGGAACACAGCCACCCCCGCTCGTTTACGTATTGCCAATGGCTGTTTTCATGCTTCAACAGCCAAGCTGAGTATTTGCCTTAGTGACTGTATGATCCACAAAGCCTAAAATGTTTATTATTTTGCCCTTTATAGCAAAAGTTTGCTGACTTCTCCCCTAGATGATCATTAAGATCCTCTTCTACTACCACCCTTTGATTTTCGTTCATGTTTGTGGAATCAAATTGGCTGGTTGTATTAAGATCCCACTCAAGGCAAACTAAACAAAGTCAGGACTCTTTCTTTTACTGTGCTATAAAATTCAGTTATTTGGGGTTACAAAGATACTTCTCATTTGAGAACATACACTAATCTAATCTGTGTCTTATCACTTGCCCTCATCTTCATTCCAAATGGTGTTTGGTATTTCCTACTTTCTATTATGTTGAACATTTCTTTTTTCCATCATATTTAAGCTGAGTAACATAAAATAACACGGCTCCCCTGCACTATAAGTATTTCAGCATGGCAGAGTTACAGGGTTGTAAGGAAACTTGAGATGCCATCTAATCTCTCCCACTCCTTCTGAACAGAATTCCATTTAAGTTATCTTGGGAAGGTTTTGGTTTACCATAGTCTTTAAAATACCCAAGAGAAGAGCATTTTCACACACTCAGTTTATAGTGCATCAGCTGTCAAATGATTTGCATCTTGAGTTCCTACGTCTGACCGAAGGTTATTTACAGTTGTTCCGTTTAAAGGCTTTAAAATGGTTTATTAACAGGGCAGTACTTCCAGCTACTCAAATCTTGATTTTTATTCTTAAAACTTGGGGCCTTAAATTTGGGAACCATAGCTACTAAGGTATAGTATCTTCTCAGGGAGCTGATTAAGGAGCAGGACTTGGACGACTACTCTTGTCATGTGCCCTGTTCTTTTTTCTATGCTGTGAAATCCTTGCGGATAGGAGCAAGATTTCCCATTTTTCCTAACTCCCACAGCACACACAGAGTTTACTGGAGAAATGTTCTACCCAAACTCTTTGCAAGTATCTTTATTTCAAAAGAAGAAAGGGTGGGTCTAATTGAATGCTTTATATTGGAAAGAAACCAAGCCTCTGCATGTATGACCTTCTCCATATGATCAACAATAAATTAGCATTTTATTTATACTATATACTTCAGTTCTTTTCTGAAGTCTGATCTGGAAGCCAACTAGTGTTTGTGTTCTCCAGAGCGGTTTCTGATGGAGTGCTAATTGTGTTCCACCTCAAGTGCAATGCTGAGGGGGACCACAATCGCCTTATTGCAGCAGGAAGAATGTCTCTCTGAGGATAGTGTCATAGTGTCATGCTTTATGCCGAGGGACAAGTAAATGTAAAACTACACTTTTGACTAAGGAAATGATACCATTTACACATCAGTGACAAGGTTCAGCCTTTGTGAAATAGCTGCATAAATGTGCTGTGAATTTCTTTCAGTAGAGAAAAAAACACAGAAGAAAATATATGTTGTTTTGTCACTGGTTGGACTTGGGATTCAGTGGTTCATAAGAGGGGCTGTATTTTAAAGTAAAACCACCTTGAATGGTTTTTCATTTCAGACAGAAGACCACCTTACTAAATTAGTCCCAAGTAAAGAAGTATACCACATTGAGTAAAAGAGGACAATAAACACAAGGAGAGCCAATCTTTTCACTTGTGCCAACCTAATTGTGTCACATGAGTTTTTGCACTTGGATTTTAGCTTAGCTCTAGGAAGCCGATCTAGATTTTTTTTTTCAATACAGCATATTTGTTCACTATAGCATTATAAAGATTGGAGCATACTTTATAACTCCTTATTTCTTTCTATGAAGCCTCCTCTGGGGCAGTCTGCCCTCTGCAGCTTCATTTTGTACCACCAAAGTCCTTGCAGCTTATATACCAGGTTTTCAGGTACGTCTGTTATTTAAATGGTGGTGCTGTGGCCTTGCTAGAGGAGCATGGGGCTCTCGGCCTGATTTGAGAGGTAATGAAGGAAAATGACAATAATGACACGTCAATTATCCTACATCTACCTTAGCACACTTCTATGCCTGGTCCTGTACTAGGCATTAAGGAAAGACCTGCTTTTTTAGTGTCATGAAGCTTCTCAGGGATGGCATCTTGATAATCAGAGCATTAAATCCAAATTCCTTTGTCAGGCAGCTCAAATGTGAGCCCGTTTTATAACCAGGTCTCTCACCAAAACCCAGGTACCTGCATTTGTTTGGATTGTGTTTTAGAATATACAGATCACTCTGATAGCTGCCATCATATTAAAGTTCATCCTGTCTGGCCTGCGGTCTGTGCTTAGTAAATATTCCTTGAAGGCTGAAATGAATCATCCTTGGGGTTAAAGGGAAGAACTGAGACTTAGATTGCCCAGGGTGACTCAGGTAGTGTGGAGCACAGGCAGGCATAAAGAGTTCCTGTTCCAGATAAATGGAAACTTTGTCTCTCACTCTTTCTCTCTCCATCTCACTCAGTCTGTCTGTCTGTCTCTCTCTCTCGTGCTTACGATCTCTGTTGTTTTTTCAAACCGTTCCCCAATCTATAATTTGATGTACTTCCTAAATAAATAAACTCAGAGCCCTTTTAAAAATAATAATCATTACCAGTTAGTGAGGAGTTAATTTTGTGCACTACACTGTAGTAAATGCTTTACATTTATTAACCTATTCATTTTTAGCAATAAATCCATGAGGTAGGTGTTATCCTCAGTAAAAAAAACAAAACAAAACCTTCCACTGGTTTTTATTATAGTCATCTAAAGCTTATGGGGCAGATTAAATGTTTAGCCTTAAATACATATAAATCATTTCAAACACGTAACTTTTAAAATTTTGACTCATAGATAATAATACACTTGGGATATAAAAGCTATTTGGGATATTTGGGAGAAGAGAACAATTCTGAATGGAACTTGATTGATTCTTACCAAGATTATGCCAGCAATCTATGATTTAGTCATCTGTCTGTTCCACAGATGGAAAAAAAAAATCTCAAGCACAGGGAAGCAAAGTGTTAACATTTGTTCAGCAGTTACTAAATGCCAAGCACTACACTTTGTGTATGACATACTTCAGAGTCACAAGAACTCTGTGAGCATCTTTTTTTTTCAAAAAAAAATCTTTAAAGATGAGGCAACCGAGGCTCATAGAAATTAAGAAAACTGTCTAAATAACTTAACTTGACCCAGAAGTATGAGTAAACCCCTAGTACTGGATGAATCTTAGTTTTTAAGGGTTTATAGGGAGAACTATGTTTTAGAGAAAGTCTGATTAGATGGGTCTTGGACCCAGACAGAAAAGGGTTCTTTTTCTCCTTCGACCTGGGAAAGGGTGGGGCGGGGTAGGAATGAGGGTGGAAGAGTCGAGATGGAAAATCAGGTCTGTTTGGGACCAAATTTAGTTCCCTTTTAAAACACTGAGCTGCCTCCAAAGAAATTAAACTCATGACCTTGGTCTACATGAAATGAAGCCAGAAAAAATTAACCTGACATACACTCTTATATAAGAAATCCTTGAAAAGGAATAGCAGATGAAACTAGGGAATCTTATTTCCTGTCAGAAAAGTTCAGGTGGTAAAAATCCTTACCAGTGAGGTACTTTGGTGCACCATATTATAACACTATCAACAATGTAAAGGAAAAGAATTAAAATGGCTAAAAATTGATCTTAGAATAATGTCAGCAACAAAGCAGGCCACTAGTTCTTGGTATCATATCTCCTATGAAGATACCAAATAAAGTCTTTGGATGCTCCCATCAGCAAAAAGAACATCAAACAAACACTCTATGATTTGTGAAGGTAAGTAGATCATTAAAAAAAATATATTTCCTCTTAAATACAGCATATATTATAAGCAGAGTTTTGAAAATAAAATTTCTGACAGAAACTTCTAGGCTGTCAACCAAAGGCTAACACTATATTTGCTTCATCTGTAAGAAGAGTTGGTTGAAGGGTGCAAGTGTTTAGTCAGTCTGCGGGTGAAGGACGCTACTAAGTAGAAGCCCTTAATCATTCTTTCTGAGCAGTAAAATCACAGGCATGTTTTATATTAGAAAGGAAATGAAAGAAAACATAGAATTTTAAAATTCAGTGAATTTCATTGGGATGAATGCTTCCAGAGGGCCAATGACTGCTGAGCACTTCTAGAAAAAAGGAAGATAATTAAAAAGCAAATTGGAAACAAAGACAGAGTGTTGAAGATGAAGGCCAGGCATAAGCCTAGAATAGATTAATATTGGATCATGTAAAAAGTTCCTTATTTCTTTGAAACAGACACATGGCCACGATGTGGAATTAAGGTTTTGTTAAAACCCTACAGTAAAAAAATAGGCATTTAGAAAAGCAGATTGTAAGATAAGATGTCAAGCTAGTTAGTAATCCAGTTGCTTCTAACGTCAAGAATTTTCTGCCTTCTGGCTCAGATTCTTGCTATTGCTTTTCCTTTCCTCCCTTGTCATTCTCATCCTCCAGCATCCAACTCAGACCCTGGCCACTTACACAATGTCTTCCATCCTGCTCTTCTGACTGCACTGCCTCATTTTGATATCTCTACCCCTGCCACTGTATCTTTAGAATTTCCATTTCAGTTAGAGGTTGGCTCTCTCCTGAGTTCTGGAGGACAGGAACCAGACATCATTTACCTTTTTCACTTTTATAGTCTCAGTACCTACTCTAGTGGTCCAGCCCTCACCCATCTTCCAGCTTCTCTCTATATGGCTCACCCTATTCTGAATTCTAGACCCAGCAGCTTTCTATCTGTCCCCATCTTTGTCACTTTCAGCCCCATCACAGAGCCTTTGCACTCTGCCTGGACTGCTCGTACTTCCCTTTATTTAATTATGTCCTACTTGTCTTTCACATTTCATCTCAGAGAGGTCTTTGATGACCTCCCCAGATCGGTCAAAACTCCTTATATTCATAGTGTTGTGAACCTAGCATTTGGCACAATTGCAATTTTAAACTTGTTTATTAAAGTTCTCCAACCATACCAGGCAGATACCATGTCTATATTTTATTTATCATTATATCCTTAGCCTTTTGCACAGGGCTTTGTATATAGAGGTTCAATAAATATTTGTTAAATAAATAGATAATATGGGATGTGTAATATTGGTACATTTAAATCTGTAACATCTAAAGGTAGAAGTGAATTCTTGGTGGTTCACAGTTCAGGATGTTTGCACTTAATTTTTCTTCACTGTAACAAAGACAGATATTGAAATTTCACTTTTGCCATTTCTTTTCCATTCTGTGTGACTCCAAGTGAAATTCAGATTTAGTGACCTTGGCCTGTATTTCTTCCCTAAATTATTCCAGCAACATTTGCCCAGATAGGCTGGCAATAGGGGAGAAGAAATGAAGCTGAGGGACAAGGATAGAGAGATTCCCAGTATAAAGGGAGCTTGAGCTAAGAAGTATTAAATAGATGGAAATTTCTATAGTGTTTGATATTCAAATTTCAAGGACTTCTTTCTTTAATAAAATAGTCAAATGCTTGTAAGTATCAGCTGTCTGATACTCATAGGGGCATAAAAACGCTGACAATTCTGGCTTTATGATTAGGGCAGCTGGATATTTGAAACCTACAATTTTGTTGTTTATCTAAATGCCACTCCTCTCATCTTGTGCTTGCTTGTGCTAGAACTTTGTGCACACAAGTAAGAATAGAATAAACACATCTAAGAAAGCTAAGAAACTGGAGTTCAGGGTCATGAGTCAACTTGAACTACAAGATGAAGTTTGGTGTTCACAAATGTTTTCATGTGGGTGAGAGGCTGAATGAAGATTTTATAACTTCTGGCACTCTGGGGAAGAGAACTCATAGGGATAGAGTTTTGGGAAGTAAAACTTATCTACCTCACTTATACTAGGACAAAACTTTTTGTCTGAATTTTTGTTATAGTGGACAACACTCTTTTAATTTATACATTTTAGGTCTCTCTTTTGCAAGACTGGAGTTCCTTGGGTGATGAAAATACTGTTTTGTATTTTTGTATGTCCAGCATTGAGCAAAGTGCCTGACACTTAATAGATGCTCCAGAAAAGTCTGTTGAATGAATTCCTATGTCCCCCAAATGAGTGTTACTTTCCTCAGTTAGTTTTAAGTATATTTTCTTAAAATGTATTCTATATTATATTATGGCTTTGTAAAGACATTTTAAGGCATTAACAAAGGATTTAACTGTTTAGTAACCAGAGAGGGAAAAATGTGGTAGGAAAAAACGAAGAGATGCTCTGGATCAGTGCTCTGAATTTTAGATGATGGAGAGATGGGAAGGAGGGGAAATATTTCTACCTGCATTGTTTCAGTTTGGCTTTTTCATATTGATATGAAGGAAAACCACTCTGTAACATCTCACTCGTGAAACTTCTATTCCACAGCACAGTGAGGATGATGTATTTGTGTGTGTGTGTGTGTGTGTGTGTGTGTGTGTATGGGGTGGTGGGGATTATGGGGTTTTAACTAAATTTAATTGATCTAGTTTTTCTATTTTCTCATGTCATGCTCAGGATATAAAGATATATAATGCATCTCTAGTGTATTCAGATGCTTTTGATTTATTTCAAAAAATCTATTAGTGTTATGATTTTATAATAGATTTAAGGGCTATTTGCTATCTGTTCTCCTCTTCCACTGTTCTTAGAAAAATTAGTCATTAAATACCAAGTATTTTAAATAAGAATTAAGAATATAGATATTTATTCTTGAGGACCCTGCGATTTTCCCCTAAAATAGAAAAGGCAAGTTTTATATTAGGTGAAAGAAATAGAGGGTGAAGTAAGATATGGAACATTAGATATGAAATCCTCAAATTCAACTTGGTTTACTATAAATTTATTATTTTAGAAATGACAGACAGGACATTGAGTAACTAAAAGTACATATATTCAAGACCACAGTTGTACAGAAAAAAACAGGAAATTTCAGAACTATGTATTTTGAGAATGAAGAGATTAAGAAGGGATTATTTCATATCTGCACAGTTCTTAGGGAACAGATATGACAAGTGATGCTAACTATTTGAGCAAATGTCAACTGCCAGCAGACACCACCAGCATATATCAAAGAAAAGTCACAAAGAAATATAAAGAGATTCATCACACTAGGAATGGATAACACAGAATAAGTCAGCTATGCCAGCAAAAGAAGAAAGTATTACAAGTACAATTTAAAAATAGTTTTGGCAAGAAGAGGTTGGGGAGAAAGAGTAGGCTATAATAATATTTATAACTCAGAGATGGGCCAGACCTAAATGTACACCTTGGCCTCTTTCCATCCTAAAATGCTCTATATTACCAAAAAAGGTGCCATGATTTATACTCAGTTCCAAGTCTAGATTGGTTTAAGTATCCTATGTTTAAGTCTGCTTCTATCTTACAGGAAAACCAGTCATCTAGATCTCAAGTCAAATATGGAATTGATACATAAAATTAAAATTCAATGGAGGAAGACAAGTTTGTCTTTAAAACAAAATGAAAAATTCTAGCATTTCTTTGACAAAGTCTACCTAATCACACAGAGTGCCATACATATGTTCAAGATTAATATGCAACTGATGCATGAAAATAAAATTTAGTTGAGGATAACAACTGCGTCATTCAAAAGAAAACAGAAAATTAGCACTTCTTTAACAAAGTCTGGCTAATGATATGAAAGTTCATATACATGTGCATTGACAAGTAAATGCTGATGGATTTATTAATTGATTGAGGTCAAGCTCAATTCCAAATATTTTTGCATAGTGGGGATTTGTTATATTAAGTCATTTTGAAATTAAATGGATCACTGAGAAGGCTTAATGATATATTTTACACTAAATTAATCACAGTGAAAAAATATTTTAAATTGGGTAGATTTTTATAATTATAATATTCTGTGTTTAGATGTAAAAACACCAGCCCCTACTATACTAACTCTAGGAGATGGAATATAAAATGAACAATTATTCCTATCACAAAACTACAAGAATTAATGAGTATTAATAGGCAAAATAGAATAGAGTTGAGCATAAGAAAGGAAAACCAATTCACACAGGATACCCATTGGATATATTACAATAAAACATTCTGATCAAAGAACATTCTATATTCTATATTATTATTATCTGTTATACCTGTGCACTTCTGAGTTTGGTGAATGAAAAATCTGACTTTATCTTCAAATATTCACTTTATGATATAGTCAAATTGTGCTACATGCTTGTTAGTGCAACAGTATGTGCCAAAAGGACAGGGAAAAGGATCATACATCTCTTTTCCTGCTGGAAAACAGAAAAGTAGTCCAAGACTAGCTAGTGAAGGACTCATACAAGCAGGAGAGAGATTCAAAATAATTTCCAACTGTTAAGACTGGGATATCACCTACCAGGAAAGCTCTGTTGGAGGGTGGGTGGTCCCTTCCTATGCTCTACCAAGAGTCATCTAAAGATGCTGGAGGATGGCAGGACCTGGGGAAGGTGTCTTGGGCATGACCTGCATGGCCTGGATCTAGGGGAGCTGTTATTTACCAACTAATTTGGAAAGTGTTTAACTATTTAAGAACTGTAACAGCTATATCAGTCCAAATGTTAGGCTTCTGAACTCTTCCCAGTAGGTCACAGTGAGTGAGGCTCTGGGGAAAGTTTCAAGCAGGAGACTGACTTCAGGAGGTTTTTATTTTACAAAGAGCCTTCTGATAGCAATGTTGAAAATGATCGATTGCATGGATTTAGGAAAAGATACAGGAGGATCAGTTTCAAACCCTCAGAAAAGAAATGAAGTAGTGCCTGGGGGGCAAAAGTGAAGAAATGGATGTGACAACCATTTGGGGGGAATAATTTATGCCACTGGTGACATCTGGAATTGGGGTATGTGTGAGTCTGACTCCCAGGACTCTGGCTTGGGCCACTGTGGAGCATAGGACTGTTACCTGGGAGACGGAAAAAGATTTAGTAATGTCAGTTGTTTACCTGGTTTGTTGGTTGATTGATTGGCTTTATTTATTTAATTTTCTGAGCAGAGTCATGTTTATAACTGCGAGCATAATTACTAATACATTCACTTTCATATATAACAGTGCAGCTTTCTCTCTTAGACACTGAAAAATAACCAGAAGAGGAAGGAACTGAGGAGGTGAGCAGCATTTGATGAGTACCTACTATGCTTTTTTACCTAATTTCAGAATCTCATTCATACTGTATGAAGGATAATATTGTTGCCATTTTACAGGTAAGAAATCCTGACTTAGCAGGATTGAATTCCTGACCTGCCTTCTCATATTCAGAATGTAGCAGTGTCACGATTTAAACTCATTTCTGTCCATCTCCAAGGTCACTGTTTTTTAACTGCATGAAAATGCCTCCAAAATGGAAGAAGAAAAAAAAAAAAAGGAAAGGGATGGGGAAACTGTATTTAGAGTTATTAAACAAGAAAGAAGCCAATTCCAATGAAAGGGACCCAATAGAGATGCTTATCCATGGGGGGTTCTTACCCTACCCAGACAAGTCCACAGTCCTTCATAAGGGTGGCAGGAGGACTACACAGGGTATCAGCTCCTTACTGATGTCTCTAGCCTGCAAGTGACCTGAGCATGCAGCCCTGATGTGAAATGGTGTCAGTGTATGACCAAACCCCTTTTGCTTTTAGACCAGTGAGTCTCAATGTGCGAGTCCTCACACTATTTCTGGGTCTGGGACGGGGGTAATCGAAGTTAGGCTGTTAGAAACTTTTGTAGAAATGTAACTGAGTAATGTGACGTATGTAGACTCCAGTAATTTAAAAACAGGCTAGTCTTTTCTGTGTCTTTTGGTTTCCCTTTTCAAGTAACTGGTATTGTGTTTTACAAAAGAACTTATCTGTGGTGACCTGAGAACAAAGGAAAAAAAACTGGCCTTTCATCACAGATAATTTGAGGAGTGCTTTAAAAGATCAAAGGGAAAAAGGTGAGAACCTGATAGGTGTTTTTGTGTTCTTGGTAACACAGACTTCCTCTTATAAATGTGCTAGTTTAGTGAACTGCCTTCACATAGCCATCTATTGACCTCATAAACAAATACAATCAAATGATTTGTGTCATTCGAAGCTGCACAACAGATGAACCTGGTTTTTGTAATTTAACAAAAAACCCAATTTATGTAACATATTAAAAGAAGCATTATCAACTTGTTTTCTCCTCAAAAGACTGTAGCTATTAAACTCCTTAATTACTTCATTTTCACTCTCAGTGTAACATTAGCAGTTTAGCACTTCAAGTATAAAAATGATTAATGAGCCTGGGAATTCATTCGCATACATATCACTTTGCAGCTTGACATAACCCTGGAGCCTGCTCTCTGTTCTTACCATATACATACTTCCCTAGCAAATATCTTACTGAATATTAAATGCCTAATCGTTGCAAAGTATGCATAATTATAGTCATCTTTCCTGTTTTTTCTGTAACAACAGAAAAGACAACAAATTGAAATGTAACTAAATTTTAAAACAAAAGTATAAATACACAGGGAACACCTTGATTTTTGCATGGTAACTGTCCCCCCAAATTCAATTGTGCTTTGAGTTGAACTATCATACTTCTAAAAATGTACCTTTTAAAATTTTTGAACATGAAAGAAAATACTTCCAATTTCCATATATATATATATGCAAGTACTGTGATTTGGGAGAATATGGCAAGAGTAAAGACTGCATTGTGGCTTCAGAGAATAGGATTTTATTTGGAGTGACTGTCAAAAATATCTGCAGGGGGCTATTTCTGTCTAACCATCCTTGGCTTGCATTGGTGACATGTGGTTACCATGTCTCTTTTAGCTCTTCTGAATTTCCTTTTTGATCTCCCCCAAGATGATTCCATATTGCTGACTTTGTCCAGTCATCCCCGAGGTTTAATCTTTTAAGTGTGAACAATGGTACTGCTTGTCTTTGACTTCCTGTGGTTTTTCTACCCTTTTCTGTGGAGTTCATCTAAGATTGTCTATTGTCCCTGCCTCAAAACCCTCTTCTCCCCACATGTGCATCACCTGCAAGCTATGTTCTGCCCTGATTCAGTACTGAATCAGAAAGATTAAATGAACTTTTGCTCAGAACTCAGAAAACTGCACCTGTCAGGCTTGTTGCTATGACACAAGATTGCAGCTATTGGAAGGTGAACCAAGCAACTCCCAGGGGCTTCCCGTGTACAAGGGAGGAGCTGAGCTGCAGGTCATTTGCTAGACTCTCAATCAGGTCTTCAGACGGTTTCATTCGTGTCAGTAAAACTATATGGAATGAATATGTACCCATTCCCACTTGCTTTTTAGAGACATTTCATTTAGGGACAAAGTATCTATTTAATCCAATGAACTAGACCCAGTTAAACATTTATTAGAATACATTTTAAAAACTATGCATGTCCTCTGGTAAAGCACAGGTAACAGTACCTCACTGCACAAATACGTACTACAAATACAGGCTTGTGGCTGGGCGTCGCTGACTGACAGACCACTGAAACTGTAAGGCAATGGAGTCAACCAAGACCCTGACACACTGTTCCCAAGCAAGGTTTTTTTTGGTTACGATAGCTATGCTTTTCAAAAAAAAACCCTTACTTGATAAGTAGCGCTGCCAGATAAAATATAGGACGGCGAGATGAAAAAAAAAAAAACCTCACACTAAATAAATTGTTTTATTTCTTGAAATACTAATTTACACTGGGGGTCCTGTATTGTTATTTCCGAAACATGGCAACCCTATTTGTAAGTGATACTTTAGAAACAACAAAAATCATTTGAAAAAGTACTTTTCCTGAGATTAATGACGAATAAGATCATTCACATACCTGCAAATGTCGTAGAAGTGGGAGGGAATGCGAAAAAAAATCGAGTGGCGGCAGCTGTGGAGCAAGAACGCACTCTCCCGGTGATTGCCTACATTCGTCCGTGCTTCACACGCAGGCGCACGCAGACCCACGCAGGTGCACGCAGACCCACGCAGGCCAACGCCCTCCCATGTTTCACGTGCTCTCCCTGGCTCACCTCAGCGGATTCGAGCGTTTGCCTTGCAGACGGTTCAAAAATGTAGGTATGGCGTCTTGCTGCGAGCCTGGGTTCCTGTGCCCCTCTAGGCTCTGGTACCTCACAAATTGAAAGGGAATGCATTACACGCAAAGAAATGCTTCTTTGTGGTGTTCCAGGATATCCAGTGAAGAATTCTGTACAGATACATCCTCGTAGCCCAGTGCTTGCCTGTGTGGATTTAGATCTTGCTGAAAACAGTGGACACGACTTATTTGTAAATTGGGCTAGTGGAAATAATTTAACTGTCTACTAAATATAATGGATATGGAGAAATAATTTTTTGGATATTTTAAGATTGTCAAGGAAGAGACCCAAGAAGAAAACGTGGTGAAGAAGAGAGATGAGTTGGATTTCTAAGAGGGTAATTAATTAATCTACTACTTCCAAAGTACAAAAGAAAGTTTATTAGTGGGTAGTTTTTTTTTTTTTAATGGTTTGTTGTTTTGTAAGCTGAATTTATTGTTCTGTACTTAGCACTATATTAAGGCCAGAAAAAGTAGCAAAGTATGAAGGAATACACACACCCACACAGTCACAAAAATTTTCTAATTTGATAAAAAAGGCAATTTCTTCTGTCCTGTTGTTTTAAGTTTGTTTTAAAAAGGTACCCATTTGAAAAATCAGCTGTTTTTAGTGAAAACTTTCTATCAAGCAGGTAATACTGATTTGTATAATTGCTGTCACCTGGCTTCGTTAGTTATAGACCCTTAAGAAATTGCTGTTTGATATTGGTGGATATGTTTGTGATTTTTCTCCAGTCATTATGCTTTTGCAAGAGAAAGTAGATTTAATTCCATTCATGTGTTGGGGGCAAAGTTTTACCAGTACTACTTATTTATCTAACAGTGGTTTTCTAAGTGTGCTGTATGTTAACAATTTGCATCTTGAATTAGATAGTTTTATTGTAGCATAAAGATACTTGCTACTTCTAATGACTTGTCAGTTCTACTTTTAGGCATAATTTAAAATTCAGTATAAATATTGAAGAAATGCACACTTATTTTCAAGATGGTCATTTAAAAAATTGGAGTGAATGGAATCATTCTTGGGCTATGATATCTTTTGAATTACCTTTATAAAAAATACACTTGGGAAATATACAGTGCCTACTGCCCAAGATAGTTATGGTGACTAATTAGCTTCTTACCTAGATTTATAATGCTGTTACCCTGTAAAATAATCTTTGTAAAATAGGTCACAAACTGGGTCTGCCTGAATCTTAAGTATAAATCTCATGTTTCGTGGGTTTGTACTGCAACTCTAAACTAAAACAAAACTTCTTGTTGAAGAAAAGTAATACAGCATGGACAGCTTTGGCAGGCAACATTGCCTCACCTGTGTTTTTTGCTTAGGTCCTCATCTACAGCTGCCTACTTGATTTGAACCTTTTGCCCTAATGCTAGTAACTGTAATTCCCTCTTGTTACTGACAACAGGTATTTATTGCCTCCTTGTCCATAATTCCATACCTTTCTGGTTTCCCCATATGCCTGGTTCTGAACATTTTCCTGGTGCCTCCTCCTCTTCTGGTCATTGATACTTTGACCTCAACCTTAAGCAGTTGCAGTCTTAGAATTTCTTTGTATGTAGGTGATGCTTGGGAAGCTGTTTGAATATGGGAGGAAAGCAAGTTGCCTCAAAGACCTGCAATCACTATTTTTACCTAAATTGCATATTTATTTCAGATGGCTTGTGAGTAGCTATAGAAATTCTTGAAGGGGTTTCTTTCTAGCCGTTCCTTGTCAGAGCTACTGGATTCCAGGTTGGGTATCCACAAGAACTGTTTTCTTACTCAGTTTTGTGTTCCTAACTTTGTATATGAATTGGAGTAGCTGTAGCCAATAAATGTGTTTTGGATGATTGACTTAGTGTCATAAGTCCTTAGTCTTAGATTCCAAATAGTCATAATCCATCCCACTCTCAGGGTACCCTATTCCTGCTAGTTGAAGATCTCTTTTGGCAAATGCTTGCTTTGGAAACTAGTTACTGCCTATCATGAAGTCCTTTGGTTGCCGAGGTCTTCAATATGCTGTGTAATAGGGACAATATGGTATAGTCACGAGATTTGTTGTAAAACAGATCTGGAACTGAAGTTCTTTGTATTACACCAGTGAACTGGTTACTTAACTTCTCTGTGTCTGTTGTGCATTTTTATAAAATGATATTCATTCTCTCTCAGAGTAACTAAGAGGATTAAGTGAAGAAACCTAAGTGCTTGACATATCCTTGACAGTAAGGAAACACTCATAAAAATTGTCCTTCTCTAATATGTTGAACAAAGATGGACTTTGTCCAACATACTTTATGTTGTATAGATATTCAAAATGCTGAGTCATTCATTCAACAAACTGTTTCTTAAGTGCTACTTTATTCCAGGCCTGTGTTAAAGTGAGCTGGTCCAGAAACTTGTTAGAAATAGTGATAGGAAATATGACATGTTAGAGTCAAGGATGGCTGGAAGAGGAAAGGGAATGGTTGCAGGTAGAGAAACAGCTAAAAATGTAGTCCCCAAAGAGAAATAACAATGAGTTAATTTCAATGCAGGAAATTAAAAGATGAGCTTGGAGACACTGTTGAAGCTAGAAAGGGAATGGTTTTAAGAGATTTTTACTAATATGGACTTGATGGATTGTTGAACAGTAACCAGTATCGAGGCTGCAGGAAACAAATACCCTTATTTGGGGTCTTGAGAGTTGTAATTTGGGAGACACAGAATCTGGTAAAACCTAGAGTGTTCCGGGGAAGAGAAAAAGCCAGGGGCTTAGACAAAAGCCACATGGTTGTTAAAGTTGCCTGGTGAGAATTGTGATTGAGTCTGATGCAAGTCAGGAGACATTTGTCCTAAAGGAATCACAAGTTATTTTAGGGTAAGGGTTTGTTAAGTATCTTGGGTAGGACAGTGGGTGGTCAAAGGTCATTTTCTATCCAGACTGACATGTGCATAAGCCATACTTCCTAAATGGCCTCCTGATTCCATTTTAGAGAGCTCGCTTATTAGCAATACTAACTCCATTTTGATTTTCCTTTTACATTTCTCCCTTTTAATGGAGATCTTCCTTTGGAAAGCATCTGTGATCAGTTTGGTTATTTGGCATCAGCATTGACTTACTTGGTGCTGGGAAGTCTCATTCCCAGAGAGTCATGTCCCATGGAGGAGGGAAAAAGGTGGTTTTGTGAGAGGTATGCTTTTAGAGAGTTTATGGCCACATTTGAGTAGTAAGGAGCCATCTTGGAAGTGAGTCTTAGGTGGTGGTCAGAATAGAAATTCCTGGATCTTCATTAGGAGGACTCTCACAGGAGTAGTCAATCATTTCCAGATATCAAGCTATCATTATTCCTGTGGAGGGTGTCATGTTACAGCAGTGAGAGATAAAAGCATAAACAGTTTAAAAACAACAAACAGAGAACAAATTAGAACAGTGATTAATTTAAGTAGTTGCAGTCCAGATCACAATAAGGCACCAAGTCCGGAGGGGAGCCAGCTGAAGAAGATTTCTAGGTGTCAGGATCAAAGCCTCTTCTGTAGTTTGAAGTGTCTCTGATGATGTCATTAGGTGTTTAGGTATGAGTTGTTCATAAAGCAGCAGGCATAAAAATTATCTGTACCTGAGCTGTTTATGGTGATTTCTCAAGTTTTTATCAAGTTGTCTATTTTTGGCTTGCATGGCTTTGGGAAAAGGGCAGTTTTAGTTCTCAGTGATTCCAAGTCAAAAGGATGGGAGAAAAACAAAACATTAGTTTAGAGAGTCATAGCCAGATATTGGAGGGAACTGGAAGAATGATCTAGTCCATTTTATAGGTAAATATCAAAATCTCAAAGACAGTGAATAGCACGAGAATCTAATATCCACAAAGATATATTACTGAAACAATTTTTCTCTCTAAAATCACCCTCATTTCTACCAAAGATAGCCAAATAAAAACTACTCTGTTTTCAAAATAAGTCTAGTTTCCATAAACTTGGCCTGATTATTTACATAAGTACAACAAGAATCTTATAGGCTCTTTTAAATCTACTTTACTGGAACTTTTCATAAGGAATCTCAGATTAAACTTTTAAAGGCCTCTCCAGGAAATCCACGCCAAGGACTTGCTATTAGTCTTCACCTGGAATACCTATAGATTTGGGTGAATTCCTCTCTTCTTGAGTTCCCCCAAGTATCTTGAAGTTCTTGGACCCGCCGGGAAGTGATCTTCTTTTCTCACCTGTTAAGGTTGCTGGCAATCCTAAAAACAAGGTACTGGGTGGATTTTCCAAGGGTTTTTATTGGCTCCGTAAAGTCAGTCTTCCTTAAAGCTGTATGGTCATATCTGAGTCTATGCATGTCTCTCTCAAATAGGACATTCCAGCCAAAGCCTTGGTAATATAAACAGTGTTTCTAATTATAAGAACACATTATTATTGACCTTGTGCAAATAACCACATTGCTATGAAAACAAAATACCAAGAGTTTCTGAGTTCTGGTGGGATCCAGTAGGGAGAAAAAAATAAATGTTTCATCTTTGTTTACAAAGGCATACTTTATCAAATTACTGCAAGCAATTTGCTTGAGAGAAGAGGTTTCCTTAGATCTGGAAGAGCAAAATATAAAAGAGTGAGCAGTGTTTAAAACAAAAAGTCATAAAGATTACAGTCATCCTCATCAGTTCATTCAGTCCCGTGGAATTCTTTTTTTTCCATGCAATTCTCGATCTTGATGTTTTGTTAGCTGTTTAAGAAACCATCAGTTCCTTTGTTAGAATTCTGTAAATTCTTAGTTCAGTGGTATGATGTGAAAGTTTATCAGAAACCTGTACTCTGGAGTAAGTGACAGAGTCCTTTCCATGAAGATGAAACATATTTATAAAAGCATCAGAGTAAAACAATAATTTTCTGTAAATGACAGAAAGCTTTAAAAAATGTCCACAACTGAGAATCTTAAAGTTTATTATAATGGGATTGACAGGGGAATTTGGTTATTTCTGTGACACACAACGTTTTACAGTAGTAACTAGATAATAAGACATACTTAAATTGCAGGAATTTCATATATTTTCTGGAACATTTATAATATTTACCCATACAGTATAACCTAAGAAAGTTTATCATCATCTGTTTGACCATGCTTGCCATGTAATTCAACATATCAAAGGAGCCTGGTTAGTTTAATGTCTGTATTTTATAAGGCCAGGAAAGTAAGGCTGCATTTAGAATTTGATTTTTGGGAATTTTGTCAAAAATATCAAAAGTTTTTAAAACACTCGATCACATAGGATCATAGATCACTGTGAAACAATGCTTAGGTATGCATTTAATCAAAGTCACGAAGACTTCACAGGCAAATACAGAAAGTTAAATATCTGTGAAAAGTCTTAACTTTTTTTCCTTACAGTTTTATTGAGATATAATGGACATACAGTACTGATTAAGCTATATAGCATAACGATTTGATTTACATACGTCATGAAGTCATCACAATATGTTTAGTGAACATCGATCATCTGGCTAAGTACAGAATTAAATAGAAAAAAACTTTTCTTTTGATGAGAACTCTTAAAATTTACTCTCAACAACTTTCATATATAACATACAACAGTGTTACTTATATTTAGCATGTTGTATATTACATTCCTAGGACTTGTTTCTCTTATAACTGAAAGTGTGTACCTTTTGACTACCTTCATCCAATTCCACCTCCCCCAATCCCTATCTGGCAACCACAAATCTGATCACTTTTTTTCTGGGTTTGTTTTTGAAATACCATTGACCTGTAGCACTATGTTAGTTTCTGTTACATAACATAGTGATTCAATATTTCTATTCATTTCAAAACGATCACCACAATAACTCTAGTTAAGATATGTCACCATGCAAAGATATTACATAATTATTGACTATATCCCCCACACTGTACCTTTTATACCCCTGACTCATTTAGTTTGTAACTGAAAGTTTGTACCTCTTAATCTCTCTCACCTATTTCTTTCCTCTCCCTTGCCTCTGGAAAACACCTGTTTGTACATATAACTCTTTATTTTGTTATGTTTGTTTATTTGTATTTTCAGATTCCACACCTAAGTGAAGTCAGATGGTATTTGTCTTTCTTTGACTCATTTTACTTAACATAATACCCACTAGGTCAAACCATGTTGCCGCAAATGGCAAGGTTTCATTCTTTTTTATGGCTAATATTCCGTTGTGTGTGTGTGTGTATGTGTGTATATACACACACACATACACAAACATACCCATCATTTTTGTCTGTTCATCTGTTGATGGACACTTAACATTGCTTCTGTATCTTGGCTGTTGTAAATACTGCAGTAGACATAGGGATGCATTTATCTTTTCTAATTAGTGTTTTTGTTTTCTTTGGATAAATACCCAGGAGTGGCATTGCTGGATCACGTAATGGTAGCTGTATTTGTAATTTTTTGAGTAATCTCTTTACTGTCTTCCATAGTGGTTGCACCAATTTATATTCCCTCCATCAGTGAACTAGGGTTCACTTTTCTCCACGTCCTTCACAACACTTGTTATTTGTTGCCTTTTTGATGATAGCCATTCTGACAGGTGTGAGGTGATAGCTCATTGCAGTTTGAATTTGCGATAATTAGAGATGTTGAGTATCTTTTCATGTGCCCGTTGGCCATCTATATGTCTTACTTGGGAAAATGTTCAGGTTCTCTGCGTGTTTTTAATTTTTTTAAAATTTTGTATATATATATATTTTATTGTATTTATTTTTATTGAAGTATAGTCAGTTTACAATGTTAATTTCTGGTATACAGCATAATGCTTCAGTCATATATGAATATACATATGTTTTCATATTCTTTTTCACTGTAAGCTACAAGATATTGAACATAGTTCCCTGTGCAAGTGGGTTTTATTTTGATGTTGAGTTGTATGAGTTCTTTGTATATTTTGGATAGTAACCTCTTATCAGATGTATCATTTGCAGATACCTTCTCTCTTTCAGTAGGTGGCCTTTTCATTTTCTTGATGGTTTCTTTTGCTGTTCAAAAGCTTTTTAGTTTGATGTAGTTTCATTTGTTACTGCTTTTGTTTCCCTTGCCTGAGGAGACATATCAAAAAAAAAATTACAAAGAACAGTGTCAAAGAATGTACTGTCTATGTTTTATTCTAGAAGTTTTATGATTTCAGGTTTTACAATTAGGTCTTTAATCCATTTTGAATTTATTTTTGTGCATGGTGTGAGAGAGTACTTTGGTTTGTTTCTTTTGCATGTAGCTGTCCAGTTTCCCGACATCATTTGGTGAAGAGCCTATCTTTTCCCCATTACATATTCTTGCCTCATTGTCATAGATTAATTGCCCAGATAAGTATAGGTTCATTCTGGGCTCTCTATTCTGTTCCACTGATCTATGTGTCTGTTTTAGTGCCAGAACCAAACAGTTTTGATTACTGTGGCTTTGTAGTATAGTTTGAAATCAGGAAACACCTCCAACTTTGTTCTTCCCTCTCAAGATTGTTTTGGCTATTCAGGGTCTTTTGTGTTTTCATACAAATTTTAGAATTATTTGTTCTAGTTTTGTGAACAATGCCATGGGTATTTTGATAGGGATTACATTGAATCTGTAAAATTCCTTGGGTAGTATGGTCTTTTTAACAATGTTAATTCTTCCAATCCATGAACACAGTATGTCTTTCAATCTGTTTGTGTCATCTTCAATTTCTTTCATCAATGTCTTAGAGTTTTCCTAGTAAAGGTGTTTTATCTTCATAGATTTATTCTTAGATATTTTATTCTTTTTGATGTGATTGTAAATGGAATTGTTTCCTTAATTTTTGACAGTTCATTTTTTACTGTATATAAATGCAACAGATTTCTTTATATTAGTTTTGTATCCTGCAACTTTACTGAATACATTGATGCACTGTAGTAGTTTTTTGGTGGCATCTTTAAGATTTTCTATGTCTGGTATCGTATCATCTGCAGACAGTGACAGTTTTACTTCTTCCTCTCCAGTTTGGATTTCTTTCATTTCTTTTCCTTGTCTGAGTGCTGTGGCTAGGACTTCCAATACTATGTTGAATAAAAGTGGCAAGAGTGGGCATCCTTGTCCTTGTTCCTGAGGAATGCTTTTAGCTTTCCATCATTGACTATGATGTTTGCTGTGGGATTATCATATGTGGCCTTTATTATATTGAGATACATTCCTTCTACACCTGTGTTCTGGGGAATTTTTATCATAAATGGTTGTTGAAATTGTCGAAAGCTTTTTCTGCATTTATTGAGATGATCGTATGATTTTTTAATTCTTCAATTTGTTAATGTGGTGTATCACACTGACTGATTTGTGAATGTTGAATGGTCCTTGCATCCCTGGGGTAAATCTGACTTGATCATGGTGTATGACCATTTTAATATATTGTTGGATTTTCTTTACTAATATTTTATTGAGGATATTTTGAATGTATGTATGGTAAAACGAACTCCCAACAATGACTATTGCCACTGCCTGTGTCCCCTGAGTGAGCTCCAGTTGCCTCCTGCCTTTCTGGGAGACACCCCAGATCTCCCAGATTAACAGGTGGGTCTGACCCAAGCTTCTTTCAAATTACTCTTTCTTCTCTAGGTCCCAGAGTATGTCAGATTTGTGTGCTCTCTTTAAGAGTGGAATCAATTTCCCACAGCTCTGTGGCTTTTCTGAAAGTAAGCCCCACTGACTTTAAAGCCAGATGTTCTGAGGCTTCGTATTCCTGGTTCAGGACCTCTGCACTGTGCTAGGGAGCCTAATGTGTTGCTCAGACCCCTCACTGCTTGAGGAGAACCTCTACAATTGTAATTATCCTCCTATTTGTGGGACACCCACCCAAGGGTATTGGGATTGACTATACTGTGTCTCCAGCCCTCCTGTCTGTCTCATTGTGGTTCCTTCTTTATATCTTTTGTTGTAGTTTTTTTTTTTTTTTTTGCTAGGTTCTGATCTTTCTCATCAGAGCTGCTCTGTAAATAGTTGCATTTTTGTTGTGCCTGTGGGAGTATATGAGCTTAGGGTCTTCCTACTCTGCCATCCTCAAATTAAGACTTAGCTCTTTTTTTTTAAAACATTTTTTTATTGAGTTATAGTCGTTTTACAATGTTGTGTCAAATTCCAGTGTAGAGCACAATTTTTCAGTTATACATGAACATACGTATATTAATTGTCACATTTTTTTTCGCTGTGAGCTACCTCAAGATCTTGTATATATTTCCCTGTGCTATACAGTATAATCTTGTTTATCTGTTCTGCATACGCCTGTCAGTATCTACAAATTATGGACTCCCAGTCTATCCCTTCCCACCCCTCGCCCTTGGCAACCACAAGTTTGTATTCTGTGTCTGAGTCTGTTTCTGTTTTGTATTTATGTTCTTTTCTTTTCTTTTTAAATTCCACATATGAGTGATCTCATATGGTATTTTTCTTTCTCTTTCTGGCTTACTTCACTTAGAATGACATGCTCCAGGAACATCCATGTTGCTGCATATGGCGTTATGTTGTCATTTTTTACAGCTGAATAGTATTCCATTGTATAAATATACCACCTCTTCTTTATCCAGTCATCTGTTGATGGACATTTAGGCTGTTTCCAAGTCTTAGCTATTGTAAATAGTGCTGCTATGAACATTGGGGTGCAAGTGTCTTTTTGAAGTAGGGTTCCTTCTGGATATATACCCAGAAGTGAGATTACTGGGTCATATGGCAAGTCTGTTCCTAGTCTTTTGAGATATCTCCATACTGTTTTCCACAGTGACTGCACCAAACTGCATTCCCACCAGCAGTGTAGGAGGGTTCCCTTTTCTCCACATTCTTTCCAGCATTTATCATTTGTGGACTTTTGAATGATGGCCATTCTGGCTGGTGTGAGGTGATACCTCATCGTAGTTTTGATTTGCATTTCTCTGATAATTAGTGATATTGAGCATTTTTTTCATGTGCCTATTGATCATTTGTATTTCTTCCTTGGAGAATTGCTTGCTGTGGGATTATATATATAGTATATATATAGCATACTATATATGGTATCATGTCATCAGCATATAGTGACACTTTTACCTCTTCTTTTCCAGTTTGGATCCCTTTTATTTCTCTCTCTTGCCTGATTGCTGTTGCTAGGACTTCCAAGACTATGTTGAATAGGAGTGGTGATAGTGGGCATCCTTGTCTTGTCCCAGATTTTAGTGGGAAGCTTTTGAGTTTTTCACCATTGAGTACTATACTGGCTGTAGGTTTGTCATATATAGCTTTTATTATGTTGAGATATCATCCCTCTATACACACTTTGGTGAGAATTTTTATCATAAATGGGTGTTGAATTTTATCGAATGCTTTTTCTGAATCTATTGAGATGATCGTGTGGTTTTTGCCCTTTCTCTTCTTGACGTGATGTATTACATTGATTTGTGTATGTTGAACCACCCTTGTGTCCCTGGAATGAACCCCACTTAATCATGATGTATAATCTTTTTTATGTACTGTTGGATTCTATTTGCTAATACTTTGTTAGGGATTTTTGCACCTATGTTCATCAGTGATAGTGGTCTGTAATTCTCTTTTTTGGTGGTGTCTTTTCCTGGTTTTGGTATCAGGATGATGGTGGCTTCATAGAATGAGTTTGGGAGTATTCCCTCATTTTCAGTCTTATGGAAGAGTTTGAGAAGGACTGGTATGAGTTCTTCTTAAGCCTTAGCTCTTTTAATATTGAAAAGACTCATTGTTTACCTACGTAGTCAAAGACCCGATAAAGATAAAATATAGAGTCTTTGTTTCTCTAGATAGGTTATTTTAAAGGTGGAGAAAATATTTGTTTAAAATTTCTCGTTAATAGACAAAATAATCTAAGAAAAAACTTTAATTTTAATTTTTCACCAGTTTACTATTGATATTAAAGCTCATTTACTTAATTAAATTTACTCTAATCATATCTAGCTTGACCACACATAAAATTCTTTTGTGAAGATTCCTTTTTCATAAATCTTTTACATCATACTTTCCTTGCATACAAACATGTTTCCCTTATTTATCTACTTATTTATTTTTAGTGGCTTTAATCACATATTTGTTGTATTCTTAATCCTTTGAAATCTTAATTTTTTAGTGAAAATAAAGAGGTAATTTTGAATTGTATTAACTTTTTGTGGCTTTGCAGACTTACACATTTTGTAATTTTTAGAAACATATGCTACTTCATAGTATAATCTTTGAATAATGCACAAGGTACATGTTTTTACTAATGGACCCGAACACCTCTCTGTAATAAGTCAAAAGTGGGTAAATTTAGACTTGTTGAACAATTTCTAAGTGTGTAAGTTACCAAGAGATTTAGGAAACTATTTTAAGTAGATATATCATAAAATAATAATGGTTTAAAAATTTGCCTACAAGTGCTGTCTCATGTACATTTATTTAACTTATTTATTGTTAAAGCTAGTTTAAGTTTGTTAGTTTAATACTAAATATTTTCCTGGATCTTGTGAACCTGAAACTGATTTGGGTTAGTTTCTTTTATATTTCTGAGAATTTTATATAAGCACTTGTTTGTTTAAGCCAATTAAATAGAATTCTTATACAAATTAATTTTGGCTATACCATCTGAAGGGAGAAAAATTCCATACCTATTATGTACATTGATACAGATACATACATACAGGTAGATGTGGACAAAGATCTTGTAAATTTGTTTTAAAACTTCAGTCGTGAATAAGGTACAATACAAAACTCACTGGTTTATAAATAATAATTGGTATCATTTAAGTCTACTCAGATGGCTAAAGTCTTTTTTATTATTTGTGGAGAAGTAAAGAAGGGTATGGTTGTTAGGCAGATTTAAGTCATTGCCTTCTCTATTGATAAGAGTTTCTAGATTCAGTCCTTATCTTCCTGGTACACAAAGGGAGACACCCTTACAAATGAAGATTTCCTTTATAAATATAAATTTCCCTTACAAAAGGATAACTTCCAATTGGTTTTCAGAGCTACTCTTATGTCTGTTGTTTCTTAAAAATAGCCAGTTCAAAATAATCCTTGTGCCAGAGTGGCATATTTTGGGGTGACAAAATCTGCTCCCCTTCAAGGTTCAATAAATACTGTGGTGATCCATCAGTTTTAGCCAGAGCTTTGGGATTTTTGTCTAGATAGTCAATTAGAAGGGACTTTGATTCCTTAAGGCTGAAAAATTAGGGAAAATAGAGCTTTGTGGCTGAAAGTAAAGCTAAGATGAAAAAAGCCAGCCTTATCTGTTATATTGGAACAAGATGGATTCTGTCCTTATCTGTGCCTGTAATTTTTGGTTACAGGTGTATTTGGACCCTCAGAGACTTCATAATATAACAGAATTGTTCCTTGCACTCATTTAAGGTGAAGCATCTCAGGGTCATGAAATCAGAATGAGATTTGGAATCAGAATAACTGAATCCCAGCCACAGCTCAACCAGTGTCTAAGAATATAAACTGCAGTAATTCTCTTAATTCTCACATTATACCAAGGTGTGATACTGACAAGAACTAAACTACGAAAGTTAGATGTTTCCACTTGTACATGTAAAAACTAATACCTCTAAGTACAGAAAACACCCTTCTGTGCTCAAAATTCCCAGCAAATCACATTGATTAAGTAGAACTTAATTCTCATGAAGTTTGTCTTTGGCCTCCTAAAATGTCCACACTGGTTCAATTGCTCCTGAATTACAGTTGCATTTTTTTTTCTCAAGTCCGTCAAAAGGGCTCTTCAAAAACCAGAAAAGACACTAATAAATAGATCAAAAGGACAAAGGGACATGCTCACTTCAAGTTATGCCATGAAATTTTAATCTCAGGGGCCCCACATGTTTAGCTGCTAAATGGAGTATCCTAGTTATACTTCAGTATCTAAGCAGAACAGAAATTTAAAAATTCCTTCCAGCACACTTGCTAGCCAAAAGGATAAAAACATATTTAATAGCAAAAATAATACTACTGATTTCAGTCAGTAATATATTTTGTATTTTGCAACCTTCCTGTCATGAACGTGGACAGTTGGTAGTCCAGTGCTCATGTGTCACTTAAAACAGCTACATTAAAATCATTAGAGATATCCCTAAATGTCTGTGATCTCTATCAAGAAACTATGATGTTGAGGGTAAGGTATAGCTCAGTGGTGGAGCACATGCTTAGTATGCACGAGGTCCTGGATTCAATCCCCAGCACCTCCATTAAAAATAAGTAAATAAATAAACCTAACTTTCTCCCTCACCCCCCACCCCCCAAAAAAAAGAAGAAGAAAGAAAAAAACCTGTGATGTCAAAGAAGTCTGGCTTTCCAATCCAGCTGGGCAGCAGGGTAATAAGAATCATCCAGAACCACTGTCTGGGCTAAATCTCTTGAACAAGAGAGGAATCTGCATAAAAAAAAAAAAAGTAGAAGCTTAACTCATCTGGTGAGCAGAGACATTTATTTTGGCCAGAGAAATTAAAAACCTTTTTTTCAGTAACTTAACTCTGCCAGAGGAAGTAGACCTGAATCTGAGGCCATTCTGTAGATCCTCAACATGTAGGCATTTTTCAATAGAAGGAGCATTGGAGTTACTGAGCTGTTTACTCCTCCTAGCTAATGTGCACAAAATATGATTGAGACCAGTAGGTCTGCATTGGTATTTGTTTATTTTCCAACGCTTTCCTAAACGAGTTTTATCGTATTCAGAGCATAGTGTTAAATTGATTCACCTTTCTTGGGATGAGAATTGTAAGCAATTTGATTAACTTTTCTCTATTTTCATCTTCTGATGTGTTCTGTTATAACTAAGAAAAATTATCACCCTTTTTTCTTACTGAAAATAATTTATATTCAGTAGTGTTTTTTGTGCCTGCACCGAGCTTAATCTCTACAGGCTTAAACATCAACATTTGTAGCTGTATTGGTATAATGGTATTAAGAACAGTTCCAAAGACAAATTACACTTTTAAATGTTCATGATACTGAGTTTATCCCTCAGACCTTATAATTGAACTTTGTAAACCAAACACATTCCCATGTGTTTTATCTAGTGAAGCAAGGAAGGAATGTTAAAAAAAAAATAAAATGAGGATGGTTTTTATGTGACTACTAAACATGATAAATGAAGGGAGTCTTGTTACCATGAGAGACATAACTTTATTGATTGCTCAGTTAAAAGCTGCTAAATGAGTGAGTGAAAAGATAAAAGCTGAAGGGGGCTGATATCTTTCCTCTCAAATGTTTTGCTCTAACAAAGATTTAATGACCACCTACTAGGAGCAGTGATGCATGAGGAATCCTGGTTCCTCTTTCTCTTCCACTGCCTTTCACAGCTGAGTTCACCACTGATGCTCAACCCTATTTCGCCTGTTTTACTTCTGTCCAGTTTTCATCCTGGAATAGGGCTCTGGCACCCTATCTAACTTCTGTTCCCTGGCTCTGGGTCATGTTCCTTATATTTACCACTGCCCCCCTCCACCCCCACAAGCTCTAGTGCTAGTACAAGTTCCAGCTTCCTGCCAGTCTCGACATCCCACTTGGTAAGAATCCCTTGATTCCAGTGTCCTGCTTGGACTTCCTCATTAAAGTCCTTTTTGAAAATTATTCATGCTTATGTGCTTTCTACTTATTTCCAAGGCCCTCTCTAAAAAGGCCAATACTCTGTGTGGATAACACATTCAGTGGCAACTATCAATGTGGAAAGGCTTTTCCCTGATCCCTGTCTTCTGGCTCTAGAGACAGCTGAGCATTGTGTGAGCACTGGGCCCCGATATGGGGAGAGGTGAGGTGGGACCCGATAAACAGATTGAGGACATGATCCATGAATGTTTTTGACCACTATCAGGAAGGAAGACATTTTCCTCTACCCTTCCTGGTTCTTCTGGCTGGTCTAAGAATTCAGTTGACATGAGAAATATTAATAGGAGAAAATCAAAAGTTTAATAACATGTATACATGTGAGAGACCCAGGAGAAGGGAGTAACTCACCAAAATGGCTAAAACTCTCATCTTGAGTACCATCTTCAGCTAAAGACAGGAGAGGATGTTGGGGTAGTGGTTTGGGACCTCAAATTGTGGTGGGAGGCTATTCACATGGACTTGGGAAAGCAAATATTTGGTAAATAAATGTTTGCTGGATCATGCAGACACAACGAGACATAGAGCAGAATTTTAACAAACAGCTAGGTGCCTCCCTGTCTACACACCTATTTCATATTATCCAAGAGTTACCGATTGTGATAGCCCCCTTCCTGGAACAGGTCCTCTGTCTACATTCTTATAGGCAGTTTAGGGGGATAGGCCAAAGGTTCTTCCTGAGTCTTTTGGGCCTTGACTGTTTTCAGCATGAAATAATCTGCATACCTAAGAGATGTTTTGTGGCGGCAAGTTTGGCTCTCCTGCACCACTGTCTTCCCCACACTTAATGAGTGTGTTCGACATTGTATATCAGCACTGTTGAATGTATGAATGAATAAATGAATGTGCCTATTTCATAAATTGTCTAAGACTGTTATTGGCTGTAAGGATGGATGTTATTTGCTGCACTGGCCTACTCCAGCTTTAAACTCTGAAAGCCCTGGGTATGGATACAGTTTTTGAAATTTGTGACAAATCTGCATATTTACTTGGGTGTACATAATCAAATAAGAATCTTCATTTTCTGAAACATAGTGAGAAGCACAGGTTTTCTCTCAGTGTAGTGGAGGTGCGTTGGATTGACACTAAACCAAACCATTGTCCTTTGAATTTTGTTTAGAAATTACATAATGCAGTTGTTTTCTTAAAATTAAATAATTACTTAAAAATCATATTTACTCATCAATATAAATAGAAGCTTATTCAGCTTACCAGTTGACAATATAGTATTTTTCTAATCACATATTTATATCTTTTCTAATGACTATATTTGCGTCATCATTTTGGGACTCAGTAAGACAAAATAAGTGCCTCCTGTTGACCAAGATGCTTCTTTTGTGGAAAAATTTCTCTCTTCCTCTATCTCATACACACATACAGATACAATTTTCCCTCCCCTCACATTCAAAGAAACAATGTAAATTAAATGTCTAATATCTGTCACATACGGAGATAGACTGTGGATAGAGTGATAAAAACAACTACCGTGTTTTTTTTCTCTTATTGACTTTGTGCCAACAAAATACTTTGAGGGAGGAATATTTTATAGATCAATTGTTTTCTTTACCTAAGTTAAAATAGGTACACTGGCCATTTATCCTAGACTTATTTTAACTGTCCTGGTTTTCAAATAGTCTGAATTATCTACCTATATTTCAAGTTATTTGTCCTAATTTTGGAGATATATTTATTTTGGGAAAAATAACCACTTCAGAATTTTACTTTTTTTCTTGGATCAAAGTAAGTTGGTGTTTTAATGGCTTGAAAAAAAAGAAAAATTGAAAACGATCCTTTTAAAGTTGGAGAAATACATAAGTTTATGTAGCGTGCATGATTTATTAAGAATTTGATTTTTTACATCAAAATTAACTCACTGAATTTGAAAAATATCCAGCTCTATTTTCACATCATGTATGCATATTTTATATAATTAAATCCCCAGGTCAGTGTGCCTGGCAATATGGGTTTAGAATAAGTAAGAAATAAATATTTTCTCATTTTAATTTTACTGCACAATACATATTAAAAAATAGCCTGGTTGGTATATGTTGGGAAATTCATAAGTAATGATTGAGAATGATGGGAAGATAGATGGTCATATTTTTTTGTGGTGGGTATACGTGAGGTATGGCTGAAATTACTAGAAACTTAACCATAATATATGCCACCATTTGGTAAAGATAATTCTTGGTCTACAATATAGCAGCGATGAGCAGTTGTTTTCTTGATGTTTCTACTTTGCGGCTTTAAATGCTTAAAATAGGTCATCCCCTTTCTCCTTTCTGTAGTCTACACTGAATGTTGCAGCTAATCTTTCCAAGTTCCGTAATAATGTTCAAAGGTGCATTTGAGGGCATCCTCATAGCATCCTTTTTTAACCCTCACTCCTTCTCTAGCACGTCACGTAATGGTTGCTTGAGCACGTCAGCCATTCTGTGTATGTGCCAAGCCCCAGTGGGTTGGTGTAAATAGGCATTGCTGTTAGGCTGAGAGACAAGCTGCATTACAAGACCTATTTGCTTCTTATGTTGTCTTGCTGTTTTAACTGAAGCCAGTACATTTAGTTCAGCATCTGCGAAATGTCCAGCATTTTGCTAAGTACTGTGAAGAATATGGGGATGGAATTGGGAACATAGCATCAGATATGAGGATGGTAAGTAGAATTATAAAGAAGGGGTCCTGTTGGTGAGAACAACAGCCATATTAAAAATAATTAGAAACCATATAAGGACAAATACACAGACAATGATGCCTAGATTGTGCCAATTAAACTCTTCATGGTGCAGGATGTTTCTGGGCAGCAGCAAATCCCAAAGCCTTGTCGAAATTTAATTGGTTAGGGTGTGTTATAGTAACTGCATTCCATCCACCAGTTGCTTGAGTGCAGCTGACTTTGTTGTAATGTCCTACTACTGTTTGAATCATTAATTGTCATTGTTAAACACAGTGCTTTGATAAAAGGGATCAATTACAACTCGCCTCCATGATTGTTAATGGAAATTTTTGACTGTTGAAATGTCTTAAATGCTAACAGGCCTACCGCACTTAATTTTTAATCCACTGCATTTTCACTTCATTGCTCTGTCCTCTAAATTTACCTGCTAAAATGATTTTAAAGCATCCTCAATTTCTTAAAAAATCTAAATATCAGAATTTGACATTAGGAAGAATTCACATCTACATTGCTTGCTATATACTTTGCTGTTTTTTTTTTAAGAGATTGTTGGCTTCATCACAAATTAAACACCCAGGGAAGGAGAATGTTTAAAAGTTCACATGGATGTACTACACTACACAAGATCCTTCTATCTTCTATGTGCTTATCAAAAACGGTAACTCTAGGATTTTTGACTTTTATTGAGGGCTGGTATTGTTTTTAGAGAATTTTACTAGCATTCTCTAGGTCTAAGGACTCAGATTCTGACCCTGGTTCTTTTTCTCTTACACATAGTGACAGACTGATATTCTTGTGCCAATTACATAACTCAGCTTTTCACCGTTTTGATGTGCAGAGGTTAAATGATTTCTCAGAAGTCACACAGCTAATAAATGGTGTATTTATTTCTCACAAAGGCAAATTCTGCCCTACAAAAGAATTATAAAATCTTATACATCAGAAATAGAAATTCATTTATAAGTCAATGGATTTTATACTGTTTGATAATGAGAAAGGTATGTTACTAAAAGTTTTTCTTTATATCCTTTTTTTCAAAATAGATGTTTTTATTGACTTTCTTATTATGAGAGTATTATAAATGTCATCCTTAATACCAGCATTTAAAGGTGTTTACATTTTATGTATATCTTCTTGCAGTCTTTTTTTCTGTGTGTTTGTGATATGAAAGGGATCGTGGGATGTATACAGTTTTGAAATTGTCTTCTGCTTCCTCCCATGGTGTGGATATCTGTCAGTGTCATTAAATACAAATCTACATTGTGATTAGATTGGCAAATAGTAGTGTATTGAATTGTTATGTCTTAATTTATGTAACCAATCTCTTATTGATGAACATTTGGTGTTCACATTTTCTCTCTAGTACCAACAACACTTAGATATGTATAATGTCTATGAGAGTGTGTGTGATGCATAGTTTCAAAGATTCAAGAGGTCATATTTTCATCTGATTACTTCCTCAGGATCAATTTTTAGGGATTGCAGTGTCATGTATGTCTGTCTGTCTGGGTTTTTTTTTTTTTAACTTACTGCTTATTTATGTTTGTAAATTGGCATTCTGAAGTATCAGTCAATAGAGGAGAAAAAAGGTCCAGAGAAGGGAAGTTTCATTTTTCCAATAATCTGCTGTGCACCAGATACTGTAAATAGAGTATTTCGTTTAATCTTCACATTAACCCTGAAAGCTGAGTGGAGAGCTTAAGTAACTTGCCAAAGGGTACATTATAAGTGGCAGGGCCTAAAAGGGAATTCAGTTCTGTCTAACCAAAGAACATTGTTTTAAAATTGAAATGAAATTCACATAACATACAATTAGCCATTTTAAGATGTACAACTTAGTGCTATTTAGAACATTTACAGTTTTGTGGAACCATCAATTTTATCTAGTCCCAAAACATTTTCATCACTGCAAGAAGAAAACCTGTAAGCATTAAGTCATTCCCATTTCCCTCCTCCCAGTCCCTGACAACCACTCCTTTGCTTTCCATCTCTATGAATTGACCTACTCTGGATATTTTATGTGAATGAAATCATATAATACATGACCTTTTGTGTCACGATTCTTTTATTAGAATGTTTTTGAGTTTTATTCATGTTGTAATTTTTATCGGTGAATAATACTCCATTGAATGGATATATCAATTTTGTTTATTCATTTATCTGTTGATGGGCATTTAACTTGTTTACAGTTTTTGGCTGCTGTGAATAGTGATGCTTTGAACATTCATGTATAATTGTTCAAATACTTGTTTCCACTCCTTTGGGTAAATACCTCTGAGTGGAATTACTGGGTCATCTTAACTATAGAACTTTTGCAGCCTTCTTTCACGAGGGTATGAATACTTATAGGGTAATATAATATTCCCCTATTATATAAAAATAAAAGTTTCAAGTTGTTATTTTAAAATAACACTCAGTTTATTATTGTGGCAAAGTTTGATGTTTAAAGAATTAAATTCTTAAAACTCCAGTCATCTTATTCCTGGATTGCAACACTGCTATTAAAATTGTTACAATTTAGGTTGAAGAAAGCACAAATATACTTTTTAGTTTCTGGCTATTGTTATACGTGGTTTAGTTGACCCTTTTGGTTCAAGGTCGAATGTGTTGTTAGTAGCCTTCTCCACAGAAACCACAGATTCTTATAAATGCCCTAGCTTATAATTGGGCATGACAAATCATGAATTTTTAAAATCTTAGAGCTTGAAGACAGCCTTTAAAGGAATCATCTTGATGAGGACATTTTTACATATAATTGCCCAGGAAACTAACTACTCTCTAGGGATCTTCAGTTCATATTGGATTCCTGTGTAACTTCTGCCTGTGTATTTTGAGACCTGGAAAATAGACTCAGGGAAAATTGGAGTGGGCAACGAAAGTTCCCTACTTATTGTCAGTGAAGGAAAGCAGCTGACATGGCTTGTCAGGATACATGGACCTCATTATCCCTCAGCACTTTCTACCAGACCAGCTAGCACAAGACATTACCTTCTTCCTGAAGCACAAAATACAATAGAGTGGAAATAGCTCTTTTAATCCAGGGAAGGGAGGAAGCATACAGGATGGGAAAAGAGAAAGAAAGGAGAAAGTGTGTTTAATTATAGTATTTTTGAGATGGAGGACACCTGAGAGATCACCTTAATTCAACTTTTCTACTTGAAATGGGGAGGGACTGGCTTGCAGCCACATAGCCTTGTGGTTATAGCCCGGTGGGTAGAATCTAGCTGTGCACTCTCCCATGGCACCTGTATTCCTAGGGAAATTGGCTGTAACAAATTATCACGTGCTTAGTGGGTTAAAACAACATATATGTATTATTTTACAATTCTGAAAGTCAGAGGTCTAATGCAGGTCTTGCTGGTCTAAAATCGAAGTGTAAGTAGGGTTGTGTTCTTTTCTGAAGGCTTGGTGGGGAGATCTGTTCCCTCTTGCAGCTTCTAGAGGCTGTGCACATATCTCAGTTTGTGGGCTACCTTCCATCCTCATAGCCGTAGTCATATCACTTTGGCTTTTTCCATCCTCACATCTACTTCTCTGATGCTCTTGCCTCCCTCTTTTACTTAAAAGGATCCTTGTTAAAAAAAAAAAAAAAAAAAGGATCCTTTTGGGCTCTAATCCACAGTCATCTCAAAATCCTTAATCACATCTGCAAAATCCTTCTTACCATGTATGGTAACATTTATAGGTTCTGGGGATTTGGACATGAACATCTTTGGGGGCCATTGTTCTATCTACTAGAGCTTGACAACTCCTTTAAGGGAAAAAAAATGCAGAAAGAAAGAATATATGTACTCCTCTCCTGAGGACTTTGTAGGTTTCTTTATTGACAAGTATTTTCAGTCATGGAAAAATGATACTTTATATCTGTTGTATCTACAAACTGCTCTTGCATATAGTATTTCATTTTGTCACCCTTTGCGTAGGGGCAACTTGGACTTGAAACATTAAATGAATTTTCAGAATAAATGATAGGTCTTGGTTATGAATCCCACATATTTAAGTCTAAATCCAGTGTTCACAACATTCTGATATTTACTATCTGATGAAATTGATTTTTCAGCACTTTCTCAGTTCCTTCAGACTTTGAAGAAATGGAAGGGTAAGGTGTCATATAAGGGCGTATTTGTGGCCATCGTTCATCATGGTAAACATATCCAGTGCCTTTCAAAAGGCACAAAAATAGTACTGCTTCTTCTGCATTTTTGTCATAAGATACAGTAGTACTCATGATGTCTTTTACTGTGTTAAAACTGTATCTGTAGAACTCTGTTGTAAACTAAATTGAGTTCTAACACTTTCTAGTCTATTAGAAGACAGCAAGGAAACTGATTTCTTTTTCTTCGTATTGTGAGTTGTTAGAAACCAAATTATTGGTATCAATGGTATATAACGCGACCTATGTGGTTGTTGACTAGTCCTTCAATTTCAGATTATTTTTGAGGATAGGAATCATGTTTTATTTACTTGGAGGTCCTCAGCTATAAGCTAAGTAGCTAACACTTTGTAGGATTTTAATAGATTTGTGATGATTTTAATTATTGAATACTGACTAAAGCTTTGAAAAGAACTGAAAGTTTTAAATTTGTGGCTTTAATTTAATTTCTAAATTAATCTCACATTGATAAGCATACTATTAACTATATTATCATTTTGCAACGAGACATTTCATGAGTCTCCACAGGCACTTGTCTCTAAAATGAAGAACAAAACAAAACTAAATAAAATCACAGATAATGGCAGAGCTTTTTACTTTGGGAGACTGGGGAATTGGTTGGAATAAAGAAAGTTATGATTTTAAATATCACACTGGTTAACTTTCTCCCAACTAAACAAGGCACTGTTGGAATTTTTGGCTTTTATGATATTGTAACTCATTGACAAAAATCAGCTTCTATGACTGGATCAATTATCTTCTTCCCTTTAATTGTAACATTGACTGCTTCACTTCCTTGGTGAAATCACAGCCTTCTCCTAGCCCCGGCATCTAGTCTGGTGAGGCCTACCTTCTTAAGCTATCTTTTTTGTTTATTTTTAATATTTTAGCTAACCAGTCATTCTCATCAACCCCCAAGTTTTATTTAGTTGTTTAGGCTGATGTGTACTTACAATTTACATTATCATTACACAATTGTTGTTATACTTACCAACAGTCTGTTCTCTGGGATTTTATAGGTGAAATAATAATTGCCTATTAATTTTCTAATTTGCTAAGTTAGGCTGAGTTTCAATTACTGGATGAATTTACTTGTGAACTTACATTGGGTTAACTTTTAGATGTTCTATACAAAGAGGGCAAGCAAGCAAAAGAAAACTACCATATTTAATTGATTCTGAGCACATATTTAACATTGCTGAAATCAAGTTTTAATTTGAAATTCTATGATGTATCATCTTTTAATTAGCAGCATTTTTCCCCCTCTCATACTGATACACAGGAGATGGTGGTTTGTTTTACATTTATTGGCAACTTTTTTTTTTTTTTTGAAATCAAGTGGTTTAGGTGAGTCTAAGCAGGAGCATTTTCCATTCTGAGTTGTAAAATTCTTCCTTAGGAATGTTTACAGAGTAGGATTTAGAACTTCCTACTAAGATTTTCTTCATTGATGTAGTTTTATTTTTAAAATATGACTGGTTATTTTCAAGGGAAACCAAGATGCAAATAAACCTGCTTGTATAATACAGTTCAAGGAATGCATTTGACAGAGAGTTGAATAGATTCAGTGGGATCTTGACACTCACAGTAATGGGGATTTCTCTTTGATAGTTTGCATTTTCCTTAGTGAACTTCAGTTATCCCACACCAGTTTAATTTTTGAACTTAACTGACAAAATTAACTGATTCTGCAGGGCTTAAAAGTTCTGTAGGATCAGGGGCTGGGCATGTCTTGCTCACTTTTGTTTCTGTCTATATACCAACTCTGCCTCAGTCATACATCCTCAACACATCCTCAGTAAGTCTATAATGTATTGAATTGAAGTAAACAAAACACATCCTCATGAATTAAAGTTTTTATCCCTGAAGAGTATTGAAGATATTAAAAACATAAATAATTTTTATTTTAATAAAGATAAACATGTAAGGAAAACCACTAGAGTTTATTTTCACCCAATTGGTATAACTTTCTTCTAGACTCCCCCAGAAAGGCAACTGTTTTATCCTAACCTTTCCAGTTTTCTGTAGCAAGATCTCTAAGCAGGGCTGAGCTGAAAATATTAGTGGTCATTTGTGTTTGCCATACCAAAAGTACAGTGTGAAACAGTTGGAAAAGAAAACACATCTGGATATTTGGTTGGCTGCAGAACATTTCCCCTTGTCCCAGATGATACCCACACATATTCATTGGACAGCATCAAAATTAATGCTATTTACTATACTAGAAAATCAGAATTATTTTTGGCTTTTAATAAACACTTCAGTAGCCTTAGGGAAATTGGACATATTACTTCATTTGTCGTTTTTAAAATATATCACCTTGATTACCTAATGAAAATGAATTATTCATTTTAAATATTAAGGAATACTTTTCACTCTGAGGATTTTCTCTGCATGTTTACCCCCCTCCGTTTTGTATTCAGTATCATCAGAATGACCTTGCAAGGGACAGTAAAAGGTGTTGTGGACAAAGCTAGAGTAACTAATGAATAATCTAATTCTTATTTTTATTTACATTGTGGATTTATATTTGTAGACACTGAGAAAATGAGAAATGTAAAACAGCTATTTATAGGCTGGAATCCCACATTCTTAAATGATCAAATGTTTTTCTTTGAAAGAAGTTTTAAAACTTATAAGGAAACAATTTAACTGTGGGCTTTTTATGTAATTATTAATATTCCTTTTTAGATTTTATAGTCCAATGTTTCAAAGTCTTTGTCTTGTGGTACTGAGGTCAAATGAACCTTCATTGAAATCAATGACTAATGCCTTTGCATTCCAGCATAATCACTCTTCTGTACCTACAAAAACCATACACTTTTAAATTTTTCTTCCCAGGATCATTTTCTACATCCTTGTTCAGTGTATATTTACCAAAATGATAACAATAACGTTATTAACGTTTTATTAGGTAAACAGATCTGTTGCATTACAAATTTAGGCTATGTCACAAGTAAATTTCAGGTTTTTCTTCTGGATTTGTCATTTAAGTTCCTTTTATTTGAAAAGTTGAGATTTTATTATACTTCATATTTTGTAGGACAACATCATCTTCATCATGGACAAAATTAATCTTTTCTTTAGCCAGCAAACAACTACTTAAACAAAATACATTAACAGTTACCTATGGCAGGAACTACCATTTGTTTGTACAATATCTATCATGTTATAATGCCTCACACATTTATCAAAATTGATAGTAAGCTTTCAGGGTGCTTTTTCATTTTATTCTCATTATAACTCTTTGAATTTGGTGTCATTATTTAATTTGTAACAATAGGGAAATAGGGCTTAGCAGGGCTCCATGACCTGTCAAAAATAATCATATCTGTACATTATCAGTACTTTAACCTACATTTTCTAATTTTAAAACTGCTCCCAATTCCTCCATATCAAGCTGCTTATTTGGTTGGTGCTTGGAGTTGTGATTGTCAACTAAATATAATCTCAAAAGAATGAAAGATAATGAACATTATCCATGTAACAATGACATTGTACTGCCGTTTTGAGGGCACTTCATATTTCAGAATTTCAGGGGAAGTATCTTTATTAGCTGGTTTAGAAAAATAACCTCTGTTAATTTTTGATAGTCCTGCCCATAGTGAGAGTTATTGACAAGGCTAGGATGTGAACCACTTTCTAGGCGTGGTCTGGTTTGAAATTAATTTATCATTTTATATTAGTTGGGATGGTAAAGAATATAGGAGCCTTTAATTTTGAATACATCCTGTATTTAAACATGATGTTGATTGTCTCACATTTAAGTTCACTCAGCAAAAGGTAAATTTGAACACATTTAATAGGACAAGAATAAATATTAATTGGTGAATGAGAAAGGATTTTCCATCTGTTTATTTATCTCACTGTAAAAATTGTTTTAAATTAGTTTTGTTGTTTTACCCATTGTATGAGAATTCAGAAGATCCGTTGAGATAAATAGGTAAAATATTTTGGAAAATAAGACTTTTCACTTAGAGTTTATTTTGTCAATGCTACATAATCAAGTTCTACTTGAGGGCCTTAATAACAATCTTTATCAGACTCTACAAGAAATTTCTACCTTCTGGCTTTAGGTAGAATACTCATTTCTGAAATATGCCACACTTTTCACAAAGCTGAGTAAAACTCTATGCTTATTAACTTTGACAGTCTGGAGATTGAGTATTTGTGTTTGTGATTCAAAATATCTACAATATTATATGTAACTCTTTGGTGACATAGGAGGCTTGGTGAGTATTTTGGCTAGGTTGCCTGCTATCTGTATGTGCTTAAACTGATAGACTCTGTGTGTAAAACAGGATTTATAATACCTACCACTTAAGTTTATTGAAACGATTTGAACTGAGATATATAACTCACCCAACACTGATTTGGCTCATTCAAGGCATTTGATGAAACGTCGTTGTTGTTATTATTACACTTTGAAGTATTTCTCTTGCTGCATTTAAATGTGAACGTGTGTATGCCAAGTGGCATGCCAGGAATTAAAGGCTGTACATTCAGTCTGAAACTTTCATTTGGATAGTGGCTTCTATTTTGTACAATTGCAAAAAGTTATTTAAAGAAGAAATGATTTAATTATTTAAATAATTATTTTAAAAAATCAAAATTATTTAATAAGAATTATTTAAGTAAGAAATTTTTTAATTTAAATAAAAAATTTTAGGGATTAGCCATTTCATCAGCAACTAAGAGGCTGCTAATTAGCTCATTGGCGATTATATTTTTTGACTGAAAGGGTGTCATGAGAGAATAGTGTACAATGGTGTACAGTGGATGTTCTAGGCAGAGTTAGGCACTGGGAATATAAAAGTGAAAAGACTAAAAAATGCTTTTATGCAGTAACTTTTTTTCAACATGGGATCAGTGTAGTCTTTTCCATATATAAACTGCATTTTTTGTGGGGACAGCACATTTCTGCTTGAAGGAACCAAATTTGATCATGATTCAAGTATAAGGAAGTCTAAATAATAATGTAACAATATGCAGGTATCCCTCTCAGTTAAGTTTAGCTGTAAACTTGCAGGTGCATATATTTCTCTTTATAAAAAAATTAAACCAAATATAGAGCAGGTTTTTAAGAGAATCACAAATATAAGATTTTATGTTAAAGGTGATTGTCATCCGAGCTCAGCAATTAGAATTCTAAATAATTATACTTCATGATACTGTATATCATTAGAATGAATTGAAAAACCTGTTTTCCAACTATTGTTAACCAAAGGGGAAAGGGTGGGGGAGGGATAAATTAGGAGTTTGAGATTAATAGATACACAGTACTACATATAAAATACATAAATAAGGACCTACTGTATAGCACAGGGAACTATGTTCAGTTTCTTGTAATAACTTATAATGGAAAAGAATCTGAAAAGAAAAAAAATATATGTATATATATGTATAACTGAATCACTTTGCTGTACACTGAAACTAACTGTAAATCAACTATACTTCAGTAAAAAGCAAAATTTCTTAGGGTTACCAGTGGCAAGGTGGGGAAGGGAGTGGGAAGGGATAAACTGGGAGTTCGAGATTTGCAGATACTAACTACTATACATAAAGTAAGTATACAACAAGTTTATTCTGTATAGCACAGGGAATTATATTCAATATCTTGTAGTAACTTATAATGAAAAAGAAAATGAAAACAAATATACTTATGTATATGTATGACTGAAACGTTATACTGTATGTCAGAAATTAATGCAACAATGTAAACTGACTATACTTCAATAAAAATAAATAAATAAATAAAACCCAACAGCAACAAATTGAAAAAAAAAAAAGAAAAATCTGTTTTCACAATGCGAATTTTGGGACTACCTCTCATTGTACTCAATCTCTCCTCCATCCAGGCTTTCCAAAGAAGTTGTTTATATTCTTTCTTCATTTCCTCAAACTCCCACTGAATCATCAGACCATGCTGTTTTGGCTTTTGTCTCCTTCATTCAATGAAAGACTTCTTGCTGAGATCATCGTGACCATGTTGTTGCTAAATGCAGTAGAGATTTTCATTCCTCTTTGAAATTTGATCTCTTAGCAGTAATGGACACTTAACCATTCTTTTCTTCTTGAAGCACTCTTCAGATTGCTTCTCAGGCAGAAAATACTTCTAGGTTTTCTCCTCTCTTTCTTTTTAGTCTCTGATTCCACTGAAGGTATATTCTCCTAGAGAACAATCTATTTTCTTTCTAGGCATTCTCATTTATTTTACATGCCTGGCTTTAATTACCACTTGTATAAAACAGGATAGACTAGGTTATAGTCATGTAACAAACAACTCCACATCTCAATGGATTGAAAACAAAGATTATTTCTTACTCCTGTTACATGTCCTAGTGAGTCAACTGGGAGCTCTATATCATGTTGTCTTATGAGATCTAGGTTAATGGATTAACTTGTATCTGAAATGTTGCTGATCTCTGCGTCACAGGAAAAGAAAGTTCCAGAGTTTTCAGACCAGCTATCCCATGATCCCATATGGAAGTGACACATGTCACTTCCATTTAGAACTCTTTGGACAAAACTAACATGACTCTACGAAAATGTAGTCCTGTCATGGAGCCAGAAGGCAGAGATTGAAAATATTTTGTGGCCACTGCAGTTAGCTTTTCTGGTTTTCAACTGTTTGGCCAGAGAGCAAAAATAAACTCACTTCCCAGTGGAGACATCTCATAAATCCCATCCAAAAGTCCAAAATCTATAGATAATGCATGGTAGTTACTACCTGAGGACCAGGCATGGATCCTTAGAGCCGAGAGAACTATGATACTACAGTTAATTTAGAGAAAGAAAATGAAATGGGGAAGCAAGGATGTATGGCAAGTAAGAGTTAAATTAAAAAAAACCCTAGCTATATATGTGTAAGGTATAATATCTACAGTTTATTTTTATTTTTTTAACTGATAACTAATCCATTTTTTTTAATTGAAGTACTGTCAGTTACAGTGTGTCAATTTATGGTGTACAGCAGTGTCCCAGTCATGCATATACATACATATATTTTTCATACTTTTTCATTAAGGGTTATTACAAGATATTGAACATAGTTCCCTGTGCTATACAGCATAAACTTTTTTTAAAAATCTATTTTTATATATAGTGGCTAACATTTACATTTTAAACTGTTGTTGATGACTGATTTACCTAATATGTCCCCATTGCATGATTTAGATGATAATCCTTTTAGCTTTCAATATCAGTTTCATCAGTGACTGCCAACCAGCCCTCTAAATTTAAGAGGGGCTTCACCCCAGTTATCAGTTCTGATTGTTGTATCTGGGGATAGGCTAGGTTATGCTGTGAGTAGCAAACAATTCCCAAATCTCAAAATTTCAGCAGCTTAAAAGAAAAGATTTCTCATCCAGGCTATCTGCTACATTTCCTTTGTGAGTCAGGTGGGGCCTGTGCTCAGTATTGTCCTCATTCTCAGACCCTAGGTGATGGAGCATTCGTTACCTGGAATGTTACTGGTTATTATGACAGGAGGAGAGCATTACAGAGTGTCCCATTAGTAGTTAAATGCTCTAAAAGTGCCATATTCCTTCTCTCCCGACTCATTGAGCTGAACTAGTGAATGACCACATCCTGCTGGTTTTCTGCCTGTTTGCTCTGAGTCCATTCTCCACCTTCTCAAAACTTGCTCTGGTTTGCAAGCAACTGGTTTGCAAGTTTTCTTGCTCTCAGGCTTCCAGGTGCTTTTGGCCTTAGGAGATAGTGATGGGAGAATGGAGGGCGGGGTGCGGGAGGAGTGGAGAAATTAGATGAGTTCATTCTGTCCCTCTCCGTTTGGGAGGGCATCTGCAGCAGCAGCGGGTTCTCTGTGATGTCAGCTCCAAAGAGACAGGCATGATGCTGTTCCAGCTTCCACATATGGCTCCTGGGATCTGGTAATGCTATTTCCTCTTTGACTCTCCTCTTCTGAGAATGTAACAGACTCTTCTGTTGCTCTCCATCCTGTTTGGCCTCTCAGCTCTTTAAACACCCATGTAAACAGTTCTCTGTATTAAATTCCCTATGTTTAAATGTTAAAGTGGTTTCTGTTTTTGATGAGCCCCAGACTGTTAAATCCAGGTTTGGATGTTCAACCCTACCACGTACCCAGCGGACAGAGAGCAGGAAGTATTTGATGAACAGCTCTCATGACTGCCCTGCTACCTATTTACTTTTGACTTGAAGTCTTCCCCCTGCTAGGCCAGATCTCTCCTCTGAGCTCCAGGGCCATATAGGCAAACTCTTATCTAACCGATGTCTCCTTTTGAATGTTTGAAAAGCATAATATAAACTCAACATGTCAGGGTCAAACCACATGATCAAGTCCTAGCAAACCTCATCCTCTTCTGTCCCTGCCTTCAGTGAGGAACAGCCCCATATGTTTTGTTAGTCAAGCAGGAAACCTGAATCATTCTTGAAATCTTCCTCCCTCAGCCCACATAACCATACAATAACCATAACTGTAACCATAATGATAACTGTAACTGTAACCACAACCCACAACTATAACCATAGCTACAGTGTCCCACATCTTTCTCAATTTCTGTTTGCTTCTCTAAGTTTCCACTGCTGTCATCCTAATCCAAATTCCTGCCCTCGACTGGACAATTGCAGTAGCATCCTAATCTTGCTCTCAGTGTCATAGTCTGACAAAATCAGTCATTTTCAAACACCTTCAAATGTTCAATCACCTTCAATGGCCTCCAGTTGCTCTTAGGAGAAATACAGTACTCCTTAACAATAATCTTAGAAGACCTAGCTCAGACCACCTCTCCAGCTTCATCTTCCCTGAAACTCCATTGTGCTTTTTGCAGTCCAGCTTCACCAGTAGCTTTAAGTCCTTTACACTTAATGGTCCTCAACCCCCAGCACAACCTCAGGCTTTTGAGCACACCGTTACTAGTCTCTGGGACATGGTCCCTCCCTTCTCCTTGTTAATGTTTATTTAGTAAGGTTTTCCCTTTGTTGTTATATCCTCAGGAAAGCCTTCCTTGACCACCCTATGTCGCATCCTGTGTTATGCACCTTCAGTAGTGCCACGTACCACTGCCAGGCAGCACTAAGAGTTACAATTTTATGTTTGGTTTTGTGATTATTTGATTAATGAAAATCTCCCATACTTGTCTATAAACTCTGAGATGAGAGTGATTTTGTTAAACTTTTTATCTAGCTCCTATCAGAGTCTGGGACGTAATTAGCACTCAGTAAATATTTGGCAAATTAATGAATCAAAGCACTGCACGTCTCTCCTTTCCCCTCCCTTCCTCTTTCGTCTCACCCTTCTTCCTCCTTTCTTTCCAGCCTGTTTTATTGTGTATCTACTATTGGGGAATTGCAGGTCAGATAATCACCTAACAGTTAAATTCCTAAGCTATAATTATTAATGCTTCATCAATATTTTTTGTTGTTTTTGATGGAGGAATTACTCAGATAGGATATGAGTGGCAATGGGCAACTTTTGCAATCGGCAGCACAGGTTTTAAAATCAGAAAGAAGAGGTTTTGAGTCCCAGCTTTGCCACTTGCTTACTATGTGGCTCTGGTCTATTCCAGCGATCTCTGTGGACTCAGTTTTCTTGGTAACATAAGAGGATAATCATAACTAACTTGCAGGCATTACATTGTATATATGTAATGAAAGAACCTGGCATACAGAAACTACTCAAAACTTATAGTTATTTTGGCTTTTATTCAAAAATAATTAAGTAATTGTAGATTTTATTAACAGGTGTTAAGCAGCATAGAGGATAGGAAAACCTTTACTGAATGTCCACCGTTCAGATGTAACATTTAAATCAGACAACAAAACAAAGGGATAATGAAAGCAGGATACAATTTTAGAGGATTAAAATGCAGTTCATTTAGTAAATACTATGTGAGAACAACTTATGTGCATGTGTATTATACACACGTGTGTCTGCATTTCTATTTAGGTCTATTCTGTGAAAATTTTATAATTGCATCCATTTTGCTATTTTTTTTCCTGCTAACTTTTGTTTATGATCTTTTGGCTCAAATTTTTTAGAAGTATTTTTTAGTCTCTGGAAAGATACTTCTACTAGAACGCCTTGATCTCTTACTCCATAGAAGAAAAGCAGAGAAAAGAAAAAGTGTGTGCCTCATTAATGGTACTCCTAACAATGTCTGTCTTTGTAGGGGTGAGAATTGATGTCATTTTTGGCAGCTACACAGCTGACACTGTTCTGTGACATTGCAACATATTCAGTACATGCCTAATAGGAAACCCTTTTCCAAGCGGTAAACAACCCTTCACAAGGCAGCACTGCCAAAGCTAAGTTTTGCCATCCAACAGGAAATCAACAGGACGGTCCTTTTCTCTTTACTTTAAAAAAAATGTATATGCCTTTAATGATGTGTTACTTTTTAAGCTGTCTGCAGATGTGCTGTCCATCCAAATTGCCAGGGTTAAATTGTTGATTTTTAGAAATTGTTGTGATTATCTCATTATGCTTTTGTCACAAAATGATTCTATTTCATGTAGCAATTAACTCAGGGAATGTCGTCTCAAGGCCCAAAGTGAACCTAGTGTTTTGACGAAGCCCTACTTCAGAATGGCAATAAAACACATTTTGCCCATTTGCAGGTATTTCAAGTATCAAATTGGATGAATCTAATTTTCTTCTACTGAATTGAGTTCAAGTGAATTTGATAGGATTATTAGTATGGCCAGCGTCTGGAATAACAATGATGACTTACAGAAGGAACAAGTGGAGCCAGTGTTACTGACGAAGAGATGCTCAGACCCTTCATTTGTCAGCAGGAAGCCCTGCTCTGTGATCCGACTATTGAGTCCTTCCCTGCATACAGTGCCCACCTATTTTACTCCAGAGGCACTGACTGCATCTTTTCATTCAATATTCAATTATGCAAGAGAAGGAATGCTGATTAAGTAACTGTGTCTACCTGTTGAGGAAATGTATTTCCAAAAAGAATTGGTCAGGGCTTCTGGATTAGTTCATCTTTCCCACCTCTGGCTGCATACCTCCCCAGCTACACTTGTTGAATGTGCACTCTTACCTTCCTGCAGAGGCTCTCGTGTGGTGACAGGTTTCTTGATTTTCCTTTGGAAGCACCTTTCTCAGCTCCATTCCTTGCCATCTTTGGCTCCTGTTACCCAGGAAACGAGAGAACGTTCTCCCTCGCTGTACTTCACTTTCCTGCCTTCTCATATAGGCCAATGCCAAACAGCTGCTTTGTTTTGGCCCTGTGGTATAAGCTTGTGTCGGTCTTTGTCTTTTCTCCCTAAGCCTCAGGAGTTTTGATCACGTTCCTTTTTCAATGAGGCTGACCAAGTATTTTAATTTCATATATTAAGCATCACTCTTATTTTATTTCTCTGAAAATTGACTTAACATATTACTTACTCTGGCCCAGTCTACCGGGCAGGCATGAGGTTATTGCTTCCTAAGCCACCTGCTGATTTTAAAAATAGGAAGATTTCTCAGGTCAATACATAGGCAGTATGAACTGGGGAGCTTTTAGCATATTCATCGGGCTCTGAAAAATTCACTACAGTTAATGAAAATTTTGCTTGTTAGCTAAGATAAATGGAAGGTGCGGCTGTACCTTACTTAGGATGATTCAAAAAACAAAACAACACAAAATAGGTGAGCAATGGATAAATGGGTTGTTAGTCATCTTATGAGAGTTTTTAATTCATTTAATTTCATTCCTATACTTCTCAAGCAATTCAGGAATACCCATATCCTGGTCTTGCCATTCTGCTGGCTAGGAGGAGAAAGACAGGGAACTTTCTTATTGATCCCAGATTTCCATCAGTATCAAGTTCTCTTATGTTTTGGAGCTCACACCTTCTGTCCTAATATTTCTGTTCTGCTCTTCTCAGTTCTCTGGGTATCCTGCTTCCTGGATTCTACTTTTGATCCACCTGATTTTTAACCACTATTTCATCTTGACCTTCAGTGTCTGCTTGTCTCTTCATACCTGTTACAGTTTTTAAACTTGAACTCTAGCTGAAGGTCTCCTGACTTCTTGTCAGATTCCAGCCTGGGCTCAGGTTCCAGTCTTCAGCTCTGCCATTGGGAGGTGTGTTCAGTAACTAAAGCACTCCAGATAGACTCTAGCCCAGTGTTCCTGCTCAGAGCACAGAAGCCATTGTCATTTAGTAAACAGATGATAAGGAATCTACTGTTATTTTTACTTTTCACTTCATTTTAATAGTATTAGAAAATACTTTATTAAGCTTTTGCAGCATGTTAGACCTTGTGTACGAAGTTCTATATGTCACACATCATGTAAGTCTAACAGCATTTTATAGAGGTGGCACAGAGAGGCTATGTCACTTGCCCAAGGTCACACAGTTACTAAGTGAAGGGGTAAGAATTTGAATCTTGGCAGTCTGACTGCCTAGCTCATGTCTTTATCCTTGACAATGTAACACACTAAATTATATGATTAAAGAACATGGGTCTGTCCTTTTTTTTTTTTTTCCTTCTAATACTTTTCCTACTTATTTGTTTGTTTATTTACATGGGTCTGTTCTTAAATCAGATTTTCAGGGTGGTAACTTTGCCCTGTAGGTTAGAATCTTGAAATTTTTAGAATTTTCTAGGTTTTTATTTGTTTTCTGTTTTTATTGGTCATTTTTGGTTAGGTAGTGTAAAAAAACAGGATGTTGAAAGTTTGAACGAAAACTTACGGAATTTTTTGAGACTCAAATTAAACTGTTAAAAACAAACTAGCAATATTCATGTAGATTGTTTAATGAATTCTGTGGTCCTCAACAAATGGTAGCTTTACAAATAAAGTATAAGTAATTTGAATAACTATTCTGAAGCGTTTAACAGTCAATAAAATTTAATACAGAGGCTATGACAACAAAATGATAGTTTGTCCCTGAAAGGTATTTTAAAATTTAGTTTAAATATTTTGTTTAATTTCTTTATATATACCTTAATTTACATAAAAACGTAACTTAATCATCGTAACATTCTTCTTTTTCCTTTCCCTTGTTTCCTGCTAGGCTTCTTCTTTCCCATTCCTTTCCTCCTTGATGCAAGAGAGATACCCCTTCCAGCCATGCCCCCAAACAAAATCAAAACATATTACTAAGCAAGTATGTATCCCTGCATTTTCTCTATGTTCTTATATTTCTATTTAGACATCATAGACACATAAATAGAGTTTTATTGCCTTTTAGAAAAAGTAGGGTATACAGTATTGGCTTTTCTTCATTTTGCTTTTCTCACTCAATAATAATGGGAATCTAAGGTGACAGACATAACCGTACTTTTTTGTTCTGTCTTGCTAAAAGGTACGTATTTAATATTCCATGGTAAAGTGGCACAGTTTGTTTTGTCCTTACCCTATTACTGTAGACACGTTGCTTCTAGGCTTTGGCAATGCAGGTGTTGCTGCAGTAGACATACTTGGATATTTGTTCTTAAATAATTCTTTATCAGTGAAATAGATTCCAAAGTGTGGGATTTAAAATGGAAGTACCTTTTAAGTTTTCTCCAGACAGAGGGGAGTTGTGATAGATGGATTTAAAACATAATTTATCATTTTCCCATAGAATTAAATTGAGGGTGTTTACTAAAACCTATCCCTCTTTTGTAGATAGAAAATATCTCCATATAAATATTTGGTCAAGTTGTCATACATTCAGAGATATTAAGTACCTCTTGTTTTCCTGGAGTTCTAAAAGGAGTGTGTGTGTTTTGGAAGGGATGCAAAATTTTACCACAGTCACTGCTTTTTAGAGATGAAGCATTCACTTGTGATGACAATGGGACCAGAAATCACAGAAGCCTGCAGTCCGCTGATGTCTCTGTTTCTAATAGTGTGAAGGGGTTCTGCCTCTCAATGATGTTAGGGCTCTGTTTCCTCTGATATAAAATAAGGCAGTTAAACCCAGTGATCTCCAAAGCCCTTTCTAGTCCTCAGACAGGATAGCAGATTGTCTAGTCTCTTGCATTACCTGGCTCTTCCAGGTTATCTTCTGATGAAACAAAGTTCATAGCTATAGAGAGGGAGAAAGGGAGGAAAGGGAAGAGGGAGAGAATGAGGATGAATATGAATGAATGAATTTGAATAATTAGATAGACTGAATTTAGCCAATCTGGAATAAAGGTGAAGGAGAGTTGGTCACCATCTACATTGTCATAATATCCTTATCTTTATCTCACTAATTGAAGGCTCTGAGTTGTGCTTTTTTTGACTTATGGTGATGGGATGGGGGTTAGAAACCCATTTTAATGGAAAAAGTGATTCACTTCATAGCTGAAAACATACCAGATTACTTGAAAAAAATGGGCACCATGACGGTTTGCAAGTAAACAATTAAAAATTCACCTCCCCTGAGCTCTCAACTTGACTCAACAAGAGATAGATATTCAGCATTTAATCACAATATATACAATATGTGTAGGTTAAGTATTATAACTGCTATTCTTGATTTAATGGTGATTTGCTAGATTATTTGGGATCAAATCACTTAAATCATTTTAATTTAAAAATCAACTTTAATAAAAATAATCAGTATGATCAGAGGGATTCACTTTAGTGCTTCTTTTTTACGTGATTAAAAAATCTGAAAAATTATTTACCGTTTGGAAAAAACTTAAAATATAGTCTCCCTCTCTTAATGTCACAAAGTATACAGTCCTTTATAGATATGGATGTCTGGCAGAGTCAGATTTTTGAAACAGAGTTAGCCATTGAGAGAAAAGAAGAACTTTGTCATGCAACACTATTAAAACCATACAAAAATAAGTTCAAGTTTGTATAAGTTATAATTTGTGGGAATATCATATATTTGAATTAAGAAAACAGAAACTGGAGCAGATAAATAGATAAAGGAAGGGGTTTCCTGTCATTCAAAACCATAAACTACCACACAGAAATAAGTTCAAGCACATAAATTACAGTTCATGGGAATCTCAGAATACAAATTATGTTTTCAGCCTCTTTTATTCAGTGAGTTTACCAGTTTTAAAGCATTTCCCAAATTCTTTGTTTCACTCCAGTTTTTATTGGCTGATGTCTCTTTAGTATAATCTTGTTCAATTAATATTCATAAATGCACAAGCAACAGATAGTCTATGATAGGTCATGTAATTCCTTGAGCCAGTGAATAGGTTCCTACTTGGGTTCTGTTAGAAATTACTTACCTTACAGCTAACTGAAACCTAAGTTTGTAGTATTCCCTATATCCTATTTAATCTTTCAGAAGAGCACGCCTTTGTTTCTCTGGCTGTATAAAATATACCTTCAGTACACAGCAGATTGCTACATACAAAGTAGGTGTTCAGTAGGTGTGTCTGCTGTCATTTTAAATTTGGCTTTTAGGTTTTCTAAGCTTCTCCAAAATAAGAGTTTGTTTTTTACTTGTTAACACAATAAGAACATATCTACACAGTGACAAAAACATATTTTTGAAATGGATAAACTGATACATATGAATGTGGGTGAGATTTCCTAAAAAAATAACTGGATTGACTCAGGCAGACATTTCAGCCAAACATTTTCCTTGAACTGTATCTTCTCTTCTGTAGCAGAGGAGGACTCTGGCCAACGAAGTTAATTAGTGCCAGATTAAGATGGCCTCAGCAGGTGGTTGGTTCAGACTCTTTAGCTTCTCTGTTTGTCAAAGCCTCCTGGTTGGAGAAAGGCTTGAGTAGTCTTGTCTTACTGACAGCTGTCAGCTGTTAATGGACCATATGCAGTGATGGGTAAAGTTGCCATCCACTGTCGATGAGCCATATGTAGATGGTGAACAGAGTGACAGACGAACACTTAGAAGGCAACAAAAGGCCTTCATTGATAGACTGGGAGTCAGAACCTTAAAATGATTTTAAGAAAGGGTAGTTAAAAATAGATTGTTAAAACTGTGTCGCAGTCATCATATGTTTACTCCAGTCACCCTTTGTCACGTAGTTTAGGAGTGTAAAACAGATGTGCCAATAGACACTCTGCTTTGTTAGATCATAAGCAACTGACATGGAAGGCTGAATACCCTACAGAGACCTGGTTTTTCAGTTTCATGAAGGAAAAGACAATAATAGAAAATGAATTGGTAGGCCCAAATATTTGAAAAATTTGAAGTATTTTTGAGAGGACAGCTTCCTGAATTAGGTTGTATAGGTAGAAGAAATTAGCTATGAAACGAAGAGTATAGGAAGACTCTAAAAGCTACTGTTTGACTCTATGGAAATACCTTTTACTACTGAATAAGAGTATAATGTTCTGTAAGTTGAGGTAGGGAAGAAATAGCTACATAGTTCACAGAAAGGTGATTAAAGCTTATATCCAAGCTGCCTACTCTTAGAGTAATATAATAATGATAATTGTCAATGTAGTTGCCAGGCACTTTGCATATGTTAATCCTTCCATCCTTATATCACTATTTTGAAGTAAGAACTATCATTATCCTCATTTTATAGACTAGGAAACTGAAACCCAAAGACAGGAAGTAACGTGCCCAAGATTGCAAAGCTAAGGGTTTTAACTCCAATCTAGCTCCTAAGCTTTTCACTAAACTGGGTATGATTAGTCTGAAAATGAATTGATTTTGCTCAATTTAGAATCTGTTTCCAGTGGTTGGACTAGCTATTCAATTGACATCTATGGAACATGGTATGTGCTTGCTAAATTGTTATTTGATATAATAATGATTGGAATATCCATGTGTGAAATCTATGTGTAAGGGAGGCACTGCTGTTGCTTTAATATGCCACAGGAGGCAGTTCTTTTGCTGTCATGGTACTGATGAGAGATTAATTTTAATATTTTTAAAATATCATTTTAAAGAATGCTGTATGCCTGCTTTGGAAAATCCACTTCAAGCAACGTATGTTCAGTGCCTTGACCTCAGCAGAAAACTGCTATATAAATGATTTTTATCTTATTTTGTCTAATTTTTTGATTTTCATGTGGAAGTAAAACACATGTAAAGACATAAACCATTGGATTTATGCTGGAGTTAGAAATTAAGACACTTGGTCATCCTGTCTACAGTAGTGGGAGGAGACTTCCCACTACTACTTCCACTACTTCTGTCCTGTGATAGATTGATCTGTCTTTCAGGATGAGAACCACGTGTCACAGTCTTGTGCTGTCATTGAGTTACTAGAGGATAATTAAAGAGCATAGTCTAATGTTTTAATGAAAAAATGAAGGTACAATTCACAACATGTGTTGGACATAAAATACCTGTATAACACAAGGCTTTTTGCGGGGAGCTTAATGAGGCCCTTACACCTGACAGTAAAATGATGCTGTGGAATTAAGCCTTGGATTGAGAGTTTGGAGACTATGGTGCTGGATTTGCTTTGAGGATAGCAGGTTGCTTTGTGATGCTTGTTAAGTCATGTAAAATGCTGAGCTTTACATACTCCTTCTGTGTGACAGTGGTGTTGGCTCCACCATCTTTCCATTTTTTTGTTTGTTTTCAATGCTCTAAAATCCTATGACTCAGAGACAATGGGAACTTCAAATATTTAATTATTAACTCCTTTTAAGTAAGGACTGCTTTCGTAGGTAATGCATAATAGAAAGTGAAGGATAACTAAAAAAAAATTAAACAATTGAAAAATATTTAAAATGTTTATTCCAAAGGTAATTTTCAAAGTTATTATGGCACAGGTGCACAGACTGTAAGAACTCCAATTGGTACTTTAAACTTTAGGAAAACTTTCAATACAACTGACAGGTTTCAAAAGGAAGAAACTCTAATATATCAAGAAACCGTTGACCTTTTCAAGTAATCATTTCCATGGTAGCGTTAACAAAAGAAACTTATTTCAAATGAGGTAATCTCATCCTGTAGTTTTTAAAGCATTGTTGACTTACTAAGTCACTGTTAATGAAAAAAATGTCAGAATGCTTTTAACTTGATGTTGAAATGTGTTAGATTTTGGCAAAGTTTTAAATATTTTCCCACTGTATTATGGATGAAAATAAAGTGGTCTTAGACATGTGCTATTCACCACTTTAATGACATTCCACACAATGGTTTCACATTAAACTCATTTATTTCTTCAACTGCTTTACTTCTGTATTGTGTTTTACTCACCTGAAATGAAGACTAGTGTCAAACATTCAAAATGAAACTGAGACCTAAACAACATGCTACGTAATTAATGAGACTCAAAGCTACTGTTTATTTGATCTGAATTATCTTAATAATCTTCTCAGTTCTTATCATCATAAGACTGCCCAACACTGCAGACTTTAACTGATCTCCTTGAAGTCTCTTTATGTCCAATTCTCTTGCCCCTGTATGAGATAAGCTGAACTTTGGATATTTGTGTTTAGCTAGGTTCTGTTTAGTTGGTTAACTTTTCAAGGAATTAGGAAGATGAAACTCTTAGGAAAGCAAAATAGGGAGTCACACTTTATACCTGTGTGCCCTTTGGGAAATTACCAGATTTTAAGACCATTTTCCTCTGTAGGTGTAATGACAGTTCTTGCCTTGTAAAGTTGGTGTGAATATTTCAGGAGATAATCCATGTGAAAATGGTTAATTCACTGTGTGGCATATAGGAGGTGTTCAATAAATGTTAGCTGTGATGATGGTGGTGGTGGTAAAGATGATAATTTCAGAAAATCTTATCTCTGCAATCCATGTGCGATTGTTGTTAACCTTTCTTGAAAAAGCATAGGCTCCATTTTACAAATATAGGTCCTGGGACAGGATATTGATAGAGGATGCTTATATAGGGGGTATGCAGTTCTCTTCTCACCCACCCCTCCAAAGAATATTCAGTATTTAAGAGATCAGAGCAGTTATTACCACAAAGTGGGTCACAACTATGACAGATCAATTACAATGCCTTTGTCACCACTCTGTTTTCTGTTATTAGCAAGCCATGACTCCCCTGTTAATTATAGCAAACATCAGAATCACCTTACATGTCTGCTCTAAATTAAACCAGTTTGCTCATGTTTTAATAAGAACAGGTTGGAGACTTCTGAACTATTGTCTGCGTCGTCTTCTATCAATAAATATCACTACCACTAACTTTTTTCCAGTTTCTATTTTTCCTATGACCTCCCTCCCATCTTCCCTGCTTAGGTTGCTTGCTTTTCTGTCCACTCAAGTTTCCACATGCTTCAGGGACTCAGCAGTGAGTAGTGGAGGCTGTGAAGCCTTACCTAATAGTAGAAGTAGGGGAAATGGAGTCTATAATCAGGTATCTCAAGATGATTACTATAACCAACTCTCTCTTTCCATGAAATAATGGGCAACACTAAAGTGAAATGTGTCCAAATATTCCATATATATAGATTGTTGCATATTGCTTAACATTTACTTACGTATACCTTGAGATGGCACTAAGCCTTATTCAATTTATTAAGTATTACTTGTACATTTATTTTCCTTCAGGAGATTATATGTCTCTTTAAATACCCTTGTTTTCCTACTATTTATTTTCTCCCACCCAATTAATGAAACTTTAATCAATCATAGTTCCCTTTCTTTTCTCTCTTTCCATTCGAAATATCAGAATAGTATCATTTCCACTTCTGTTTATATCTTCATTCATTCATTTACACACACACACATATACAGCCTCTTAAGTGTCAGGGAATGGTTGTAGGTGCTGGGGATCCAGCCTCAAATCCAAACAAAAATGTCGCTTTTCTCATGGAACTTGCATTCAAGTAGGAAGCTAGTGATTAGGGCTAACAATAGACATTACAGAGAAATTAACATTAAATGTGGCAATATAATGGAGAATGGAAGTCAAATTTGAGCCCTGACCTGAATAAGAAAGAGCCAGACAAGGGAAGATACAGAGAAGGAATCCCAAGGCCCTATGGAAGAGGTTCATTAGCAGGTTTAAGCAACAGAAAGAAGATGGTGTTAAACAGAAAGAAGATGGTAATGGCAGTCAAGATGAAGCATACTGGATATTCAGAGTAACAATCCTGGGATGGAGAGGTAGTCTTAGGTCAGATCATGTTGGGCATTTACAACGAGCTTGCGTTCTTCTCTAAATTTAAGACGAAATCCATTGGAAGGTTGTAAGGATGTGTGACATGATTTGATTTGTCATTTAAAAGGTCACTTTTATTTCTTTTTGAAAAGGTTTGGTAGCAACCCAGGGTGGGTATGGTGCCATGTAATGAGAGGTTTTTCCCATTCTCTTGGATTGGTCCAAGATGACATTGTAATTAGAGAGAAATTGACAAATACAGGATATATTTTGTTGACGGAGCCAATGGGACTAGCTGATGGTTTGTTCTGTCTGTAATCCAATAGAATCACCCTAATTACATTTGATAAATCTAACCACAATGCCAGTGATAAATTTGATTTGACGATAGGAAACATAAGTATTGAATGGAAATTCTTACCATACAAAAGCAAGACAAATAAAAACAGTGCAGTCAACCTTAAAAACATTTAAAATTATTATGAATTGCCTTCAAAATGTCTGCTAGAGTTTCCTTCAAGTGTTCTAGCATCCTTTGATTAGATAGGCCATTTTGTAAAAACAAATTACTGATATTGTGAAAAAGGGAATTCTTATTCAATTATATATTTCTATTTTTAGAAGACGTTATGGGATACAGAATGGATAAACAAAGCATGACATGTGAATTAGGTGCTATTTAAAAACTCTGTGATATAAATATAAATAAGGTACATTCTCTGTACTTAAGGTTCTCTTATTCCAATAGGGTAGCCAACATAACAACAATACAGATATTCCAGTGTATTTCAGAGGGCAGAGATAATTGCTTATGAGGTCCTGGTCAAGGTTACCTTTGTAGAAACAGAAATTTCTCTCTCACACTGGTGATCACAGGAATTCCAGAGAAAAAGACCAGCATGGACCACTGCACAGAGGCATGGGGTAGATTATAATCATCCAGTAGCTGTAACTAATAGAATTTTGATAGAGAAATGAATGAAATGTTGAAAGAGTTGAGATGTTGCTTTCTGTGTAGCCAGCAGATGATCTTGAGAAGCCCAGAGTCCATGGTGAACACTTTCCATGTATTTGAACCTGTAAAGTGCCATACTATTTTCTCTAGTGGCTTCACCATTTTGTCATCACCAGGGAATGCACAAGTGTTCCAATTCCTCTGCATCCTTGCCAACACTTATTTTCTGTCATTTTGATAATAGCCAACATAAAGCGTGTGGCATACCAAGCATTTTAAACCATGTACCAGATTTACAAATGTGGCATAAAATTTATGGGCCAAATGCCCAACTCTGAACCAGGATTGATAATACAAGTAAATATGGAAGACTCTCTTTTGTAAAATATTTTACTTATCTGAAGATATTTTTGAAATGTTACCTTTGTTCAAGGCATTATGCTAGCCTTGATGTATACATTGGTTAGCAAAACCAACATGTCTTGTCACATCCAGTGGGGAAGAGGGACATTGATAAATAGTTATATTAACATCCATTGTGGCAGATAGATGCTCTTGATGCCCATCCACATGCCCTTGGCACTTGGTGAAGCAAAGACTGTTTACTTTGAATGCCTGTATATCTCTACCTGAGGGTTTTTGTTTCTGGAAATGAGAGCATACTTGGCCCATGTGCAGGGTAAGCCCTATATACTGAAGCATTCCTACCCCTGGGGGCAGCCCTCAAGCAATGATGAATGGGGAATGTTGGACGAATACACAGCTACCTAGTCCCTCATTTGGGATAGTTTTGAGATGTGATCTTTACTTTTTACTCAGATTTCCCCAGAGGAATTCGACTTTTGTTGCCCGTGGTGGTAATTTATTTGATGTGATGGACTTTCTTTTCTTCCCTGGCTCCCTTGGAATCCCAAACAATATATCCTGGGATCACTTCCCACTTAGGTACTTGCACTCAAATTGTCTCAGTGTGCATTTCATAGAAACTCAAACTAAGACACGTATTAACACGTTTTGTTAGATTCTATGGAGGAAAAACTAAAGGTTGGTATAAAAATTTGTAAGAGGAAGTCAAGTGGGTTCCATGATGGCTACTCTGAAGAAGTGTCACTCAAAGATTTAGTAGGAGGACATTAGGTGCAGGCATACCAGGCTGAAGGAAGTAGCAGTGTAAAGGTCCTGTGGGTAGGAGAGAGCCTGGCACTTCTAAAAAAGGTAAAGGGAGTAAGAAAAATAGTGATAACAGGTGAAGCCACACATATAGGTAGGGTCCAGTTTATACCTAGCCTTTTAGATCATATTGAAAACCTGAGTCTGTATCCAAAGAGCAGGGACAAATTGAAAAGACTTTTAAGTAAAGGAGAGACATGGTCAAATTTACATTTAAAAAGATTACTCGGGTGTTTAATGGAGAGCAGATTGGAGTGGTACAAGGAGAGCATCCCACGAGGAGTCATTAGCAGTGGTACAAGCAAGAGACACTGGTAGCTGGATGAGTGCAGGATTTCTCAGCCTTGGCGCTGTTGACACATTGGGCCAGATAATTCTTTGTTGTGCGGGATTGTTCTTTGCATTGTAGAACGTTAAACTGCATCTCTGGCCTCTGTACACTTGATGCTGGTAGCATTGCTTCCTCCAATTGTGACAACCTAAGATAGCACCAGGCATTCCTGACTGTCCCTTTGGGTACAGAGTTGCTCTGGGAAAGAAGGAGAATAGAAATTGCCTTTTGTTAGTACCAAAATGTATTCTTAATTTCAAATAAATTGAAAAACAGAACATCAGGAAAATGGAAAGGTCACTCCCTTTTATGGTTCATCATGTTTCACACCAAACTTTTCTGACCCTCCAGAGTGCCTCCCCACCCCCACCCCCACCTCTTCCTTATTTGGGTCAACTAGGCAATCAGTTTCCTACTTATCCACTTCTAAAATTTTTGGCTTTGTCTTCACATCCAATCAAAAAATGAATGCCATTGTTTTATTTTTCCCCCACTATCTGTTTTATATAGAGCCACTGCTACTACCTGGTTGTGTCCTTTGTCTTCTTAAATTTTTCCCCCACCAGTTCTCAAAGCCCAGAAAGATGAACTTCGCTTTCTTTCTGATGCTTTGCCCAAACAACTTAGTCCAGTTGGCCTCTCCTTCTTCTGGACTCTCACAGCACGTGTTTTTTTTTGACTTCTTTGGCAATTAGTTGAGACAGTTTTCCATAGGATTATCTTTTCTAGCATGCGTATCCTTTCTTCCCAGTGAAATTAAAAGCATCGTGATTTCCAGGCCTGCATGATGTTTTTGTGTGTCTCAGATAGTACCTGTGCAAATAGGACACATTATATAGTTTGCTTAGTAAGCTAGCATGTCCCAGACATGATTGCTACCTAAGTTAATACTCCAGAAACATGTTTACCATATTAAAGGGAGCTCTTCAAACTTATGTAGGGTTGCCCAGAGTATATAGAATAGATTATACCACAGACTAGTCTTCTTTAAACTGTTACAATTTCAAGGGGGAAACCCTTGAAAATCTACTTTGGTGGCGGTGCTGCCAAGGAGAAATGGTGACATTACTGTGAATGAACTTGACCCAGATGATGTTAACTGCAGTATATGGCTTCATATTTAGTCCAAAGTCATAGAGAAGGCTTTTTATAAAACTAATCTGAGCTGATGACTAAAAGAGAAATATTTAAAGGTCTTTCCTCCTCTCCATTGACTCAGTATAGATAGGAATGACATGCACATAGTGAGGGGTGAATGTGGGACCATGAATGGAGATTTTTGTAGCACATTTTTCATTGGCTTTAATGAGGTGTGTGGCTAAATGCATTAGTTCAGTTGTCAGAATGTCTTTTTTCAAAGCAGCATGGGTTAGCCCCAGATCTCAGTGAATATCTGAAATGGAGCTGCAATTTAAAAAAAAATTAGTGTTGGTCAGAAAGCCCATTGACCGAGGGAGCACACAGACTCCCTACCAGTTTCAATAGGAGTGGGATCATCCCGACAGTGAGGAGCTAAGGCAAGTTGCTATGGAGTTGTGGGCATTGAGAAAGGACTGCTCGACTAATTACAGTGCAGAGAGAATGGGAGAGGTATCCCAGCAAAGAAGCATTTTCCATTGTGTTGCTTTTTTGCTGGTAAACCCTCAGAATTTCTAGATTTCCATAGGAAAAGGCCTTGTTGGTTATTCAGGGACTTGACGGGGTGGGAAAAGATGTCAGTTCTTCCCACCTAAAAATATCCTTAAGGTAATTTCCTAAACATGTCCTTATGGCAAGACTCAAAAAGACTAGGTAAAACAGTCAGTCGATCAACAGATATGCTTTAATTGCCTTCTCTGTACAATGAACAGTGTTAGGTGCTGTCAGGCATTTAATTATAAGGCATAATCCCTATCCTTGAGGAATTTGCAGTTATCTGAGCAGTTTAAAAAAAAATCTGTGAATGAAATTGATAATAGGTGTCAAGTGTGTTGTAATCAAAATGAGTGCATTTAGGATACACATATAGAAAACAGACAACCCCAAATACTTCATATGTGGTAATTAAGTAAATAATCACAGATTCAGTGGAATATATTGTTGCATATTTTTTTTCTTAATGAGGAAAATGGGGTATAGAGAGATTAACAAGCACAAGGTCACTAAGTTTAACCATAGAGCAGGAATTTGAGCCCAGGTAATCTGACTCTGGAGTTTGTGTGCCTATAACATTAGTCTGTATTGATGAAGAAAAGAATTACCAGTTTTCTCAAAACAGGAAGGAATTTTCCTAACCTTGAATGAGGGATGTGATAGAGATGAATGAAGAGGGAACTGGGTGGGGTCTTGATAGTGTGTGGATCCGGGGGTGGGGTTGTGGGGAGATGGTGAAAAGTGGTAATGCTTTAAGCAGCAGCTTGAAGGAAATTAAAATGGCATATTAGGTGTATATGTGGGTGGAAGAATGAGTAGCAATTCTAATCTAGGTGATTTTGAGTAGGAGATTAGTTGACGATACGTAGGAGCAGAGATGGGTACAGGTTTCTAAGCAAGCTATTTTGCAGCACCTTAAGATTTAAAATGTACATGGTTTTGACTCAGCCTTTCCACATACAGGAATGCGTTCCACAGAATTACTTAGACTATATTATTTGTAAAAATGAAAAAATGACAATGACATAAATGACGTTCAAAAAGAGAATTGTTAAATTGTAATCTGTCATACCATGGAGTAGTTTAAAAGACAGTCTCATCTGTTTTGATTGACGCTGAGAGATGGTTGTGATTTGCTGTGCATTGAAAAAATAAGTGATTTAGTGACTAATATGTATAATATGATTGTATTATAAAATTAGGTGTAATCAAGTCAAGTAACACTTATGAAACCCTAACTGTGGGCTGGCCACTGTTCAGGTACATGGAATACGGTAGTGAGCCAAGCAGACAAAGATCCCTGCCCTTGTGAAGCTTGCATTTTGGAGGGGAGACAGACACTAAAAATAAGCATCATAAATAAGTAAATAATGTAATATGTTAGGTGATAAGTACATGCAAAAAAGAAAGAATAGATAAATGAGATTGGGGTGCGCAGATAGGGGAGGTAGAGACAGTCTTAAATGGGATAGTCACAGTAAGTTTCATGTAGAAGGTGAGAAATGAGCAAAGATCTGAAAAGCTGAAAACACCAAAAAGAAAGTATACTCTGGGTAGAGGGAACAGCATCTAAAACATAGGCTTTAAAGTGGGAACATGCCCAGTTTTCAAAGAACAACAAGAAAGCTGGTACGGCTGGTGTAGAGGAAGTGAGGGGAAGAGTACATTATATGAGAGGGGGCTGGGTAGTTAACTGGGGTTCTGGTTATATTGAACAGGACTATCCAAAACAAATATAATGCAGATCATATATGTAAATTGTAAATTTTCGGTAGCCACTTTGAAAAAGCAGAAAAAGGAATGCGCAGTTAATATTAATAGTGTATTTATTTAAGGTGATAGATCTAAAATACTATCATTTTAACATGTACTCAATATAAAATATTAATGGGATATTTTAAATTTCGTGTACTAAGACTGCACTGTGGTGCATATTTCACACTTCTAGCGCATCTCAATTAGGACTGGCCACATTTTAAGTCTCAGTAGCTACAGGTGGTTGGTGGCCACCATATTGGATAGGGCCTTGCAAGTTACAGTTAGGATTTAGCTTTTACATGGAGTGAAATAGTCACTGCAGAAGTTTGAGCAGAAGAGTAACTTGATCTAGCTTATATTTTAAATGAATCAGTTTGATTGGTGTGTTGAGAAACATCCAAGTTGGAGAAGGAGTGGGGAAACATGGATAGAAGCAAAGAGACCTTTTAAGAGGCTGTTATGCCAGTCCAGGCAAGAAATGATGGTAACTCAGATTTGGATATTAGCAGTGGAAATTGAAAGAAGTGGTCAGATTCTAGATCTCTTTTAAAGGTAGAGTCATCAGCATAATTTCCTGACAGACTGAATGTAGAGTGTACAGGAAAGGGAAGTGTCATGTATAATTTCAACGCATTTAGCCTGAGTAGGTGGAAGATGGAGTTTCAACTGAAATGGTGATTCTGCAGGTGGGGAAGATTTGGATGGGAAAACTTAGTCTTTGATTTCTATTTGATTTCAAACTAAAGATTCGAGTTGGCAGTAGGATATATGAGTCTGAATTTGGTAATAAAGTCTAGACTGAAGGTATAAATTTGAGAGTTGTCAGCATAAATAAATATATTAAAGCTGTGGGACTGGATGAGATCATCAAGGGAGTGAGGGTTGATTGACAAGAAAGAGGTCTGAAGACTGAACCTTGGAAATCTCCAATAGTATGAGGTCCCAGACCGGTCTGAAAGGATTTACACCATATTGATAATCATCTTTACCTCTAGGTAGGGGGACTTTAAGGGCCTGGCAAAGAAGGAGGACTTTGAATATCTAACTATTTTTATGACAGAAGTATAGTTTTGTGATTTAAAAATACACTAGCAGGCCAAGAGGATTTCCGGTTTTAGTTTGGACATCTAAGGAAGCTTAGGAGTCATCAGTCCTGCCCTTCAAACAAGAGAAAGCTTGTAAAGCCAAGTTATCAATGACTTTCTTGGACCCATCAAAGAACTGAGTTCTCAGAGCCAACTTCTAGACCCAAACCTGGAGAGGCAGGTGCCTGCAGGAGGACACAGACTGAATCATTTGCTTACCTGAGGCAGAATCCTCCAGAGACCATATATGCCTGTAAGGAACATTAAATTAGAAATTCTGATGAATTGCTGTAGACTGAGTGTGTGCTAGGATGAGTGAGTGCTGCTTCTTGGGGCCACAGTCATGGTTGAGGGGAGCCTCATGCTTTTCCAGGCCTTTCTTCCAGGAACCCCACTTGGCTCTCACTGGGAAGACTGGGAATAATTTGGAGAAAGCCACCCATCCCATTTCTCTGCCCTAGTGATTATAGAAGTTGCTAAAGGATATTTTCTCTGTATATGGGATTCTGGGTTGTCAGTTTTTTTCTTTCACTCCACCCAAGGCCCTGAGTGACTATGAAGAGCTGAGCTCCATGCCAACCTGTGATGGGCATGTAATGGGAGCAAGAAATAAGCTTTGTTTTGCAAAAACAAACAAAAAATTAATGGTGCAATAATCATGGTGATTCTTGAAAGACAGCATAATGAAATGTGCTATTTTATGTTACATAGAAGATGGGGAACCATTGGATATTTTTGGTAAGAGAAGTAATTTGATTTACCCAGTGGAACCATGCTCCTTGTCTATTCCTCTAAGAACATTGTGCAGCAAAGATTCTCTGCTATCTGAACTAATTCTCACCCTTGGCACCAGTATGTGTCTAAAGTTACTTAATAGGAATAATAATAAGAACCCAAACTGAATTATAATTGCCAGAATCCTATTCATAGTATTATAATAGAGTTAACTTTGTGTATTGTTTGAGGCTATTTTTTAAAAAGCATATTTATAAGTTTTAGAATTTTTGCCATATTTTAATATTTTATATAATTTCCAGTGACACAACATAAGAATATCCATATTGAGTAATTTCTTCCCTTTTTATAATTTCATGCTTATCATTAAAAAGAATATTTAACAGTGGAGTTCTCTATTTTGGCTGTTATCCAAAGAGATTAAAAATTGCTTATTCTATAATGCATTTAAAAATAGTTTTCTATTGAATATGTATCTAGTGTTACTTGCCTTTTAATTAAATAAGGATCTAGAGATTTTACCTTATAAAGGGCCTTAGCTTCAGAAATAATTTTGATGCATGCTCCATATGTATTTGAAAAGGCAGTTTAATATTGTGTCTAATATTTTTTTGTGTGGAAGAAAGAATCTAAAGCCCTGAAATGTTATACATGTTGGGTTGTGAATCATGGCAACTTCGAGCAACAAAAATTGGGTCTAGGATTTCCTTATCTTGTCTCAGATTTTTTATTTTCTAATAAATTCCCTTTTTCATGAGCATGACTGAAGATAGTAATGAGCCAAAGGCATTCTGCTCCCAAATTAATACATAATATTTGGTTAATAAGCACATCAGAGTTGGAGGACAATCCACATAGAAGAGTGGAAGGCAGGCAGTCATTTGCATCAGATAATGGCTTAAAAGCCCCCCTCCCCCCAAGTCCTGACTGTTCCCTAGAAATTTCTACTGATTTGAAGGTGAACCTTGATTGAGATGTAAAGTTTCAACTTCCAAGAAGCTGAATAACATACACAGCAGGAAATGCCAATATCATTTTAATAGACATATCTTGTAAAGGTGAATTTCAATGAGCTTTCACAGCTTTCTGAACAGTTTTATCACACATTTTAAGTAGGTCAATGTTATCATTTATACATAACTTTATTGCTTTAGTGTTATATTTTTATGATTATCTTACAAATGCTTCACTGAAGATATACTGAAGTCTCCCAGTGATTTTTATATTCTTTCTTATTCTTGTTTTGCTTGAAAAGTCTTAACTTTCTATCCCTACTTACCTATTTAAAAACCTGTCTCCTTTCCCCAGCTTACACTCTGCATCATTATCTGCCTTTCTTTAGAGTCCAGGCCTTTCCTGGACCATTTTCTTCTTCCTAACATTTTAGCTACTTTTATCTTTCTTCCATATTTGATTATTTAATTGTGAAACTCAGGAACAGAACTAGTCTCACATGTCTTTGTGTCTGCAGCACATGCGGAGACCTGGGCAGCACAGATTTACAAAGTTTATAAAAAGGGAGGAGGGAAGGAAGGAAGGAAATTATATCTCTTTTTTTTTGTTTGTTTGTCAGGCAACATTTTATTTTCCCACACTTTACATTGTTTTATTTTTATTGAAGTACAGTCAGTTATAATGTGTCAATTTCTGGTGTACAGCACAATGTCCCAGCCATGCATATACATACATATATTCATTTTCATATTCTTTTTTATTAAAGGTTATTATAAGATATTGAATATAGTTCCCTGCACTATACAGAAGAAACATTTTTTAAATCTATTTTTGTATATAGTGGCTAACATTTGCAAATCTCAAGCTCCCAAATTTATCCTTTCCCACTCCCTTTCCCCGGTAGCCATAAGATTGCTTACTATGTCTGTAAGTCTGTTTCTGTTTTGTAGATGAGTTCATGGTGTCGTTTTCTTTCTTTCTTTTTTTTGAGATTCCACATATGAGTGATATCAAATGGTATTTTTCTTTCTCTTTCTGGCTTACTTCACTTAGAATGATGATTTCTAGGTCCATCCATGTTGCTGCAAATGGCATTATTTTATTCTTTTTTATGGCTGAGTAGTATTCCGTTGTATAAATATAACCACAACTTCTTTATCCAGTCATCTGTCAATGGACATTTAGGTTGCTTCCATGTCTTGGCTATTGTATATAGTGTTTCTGTGAACAGTGGGGTGTGTATATCTTTTCGTGTTTGAGTTCCCTCCAGATATATGCCCAGGAGTGGAATTACTGGGAGATATGGTAAGTCTATTTTTAGTTTTTTGAGGAATCTCCACTGTTTTCCATAATGGCTGCACCAAACTGCATTCCCACCAACAGTGTAAGAGGGTTTCCTTTTCTCTACACCCTCTCCAGCATTTGTCATTTGTGGACCTTTGAATGATGGCCATTCTGACTGGTGTGAGGTGATACCTCATTGTAATTCTGATTTGCATTTCTCTGATAATTAGTGATATTGAGCATTTTTTCATGTGCCTATTGGCCATTTGTATGTCTTCATTGGAGAGTTGCTTGTTTAGGTCTTCTGCCCATTTTTGGATTGGGTTGTTTGTTTTGGAAATTATACCTCTTAATCTGAGTGAAATTTCAGTGCCTCATCTCTTTATAATTGTATATAATAATTTCCTTTTAAAAATCAGATAGTAAGACCAAGACACTAATCCATGTACACACTAAACTATGCACATATCTATATAGTGACTTTTGGTAGGAGTTTCTGTTTACTCAGAGAAATAACCTGACATAAGGAAAGGCCTCCCCGCAACCCCATGAGCAGTGTTGCAAGTAGAAAAATTAGGATTAATGTATTCATTGTCAAACCTACTGAAACTCAGCAATACGTTTTGCACACTGGTACAGAAAGTTGTGAGAAATGATGAGCAGTATGGATGTCTGAGACTTTGCTATTTTCAGAAAGAAGAGGGTATTTTGCAAATGTGTCTTATATTGTTCATGGTCCTGCCTATGGTTATTCCCACATACCTGCCACCTGCAAGCTTCGAATAAGCATTCATCTCATGAAAACCATTCATGGAGCTTTACAAAGTCTTGATCCCAGAGCTTCAGGATTGAGAATTGAAGAGGTAGATGTGATGAGTGGGGTTTTTTTTTCAGGGTTGGTAAGGAAGCAGCTGGAAATGTAAGTATTTCCTGCTCCCCCTCTTTGACAGTATTTGGAGACTCAGTGATCTTCAAAATACTTTCAAGAATTTTTGAGGTGTTTCATTATATCTAGAGACAAAATAATGGAATGAAGCATTTCCTAAAATTAACTTCCTGAAATGTTCATGTTCTCTGACAGTGTTCCTAAACTCATACGATAAATACGTCATTGTTAAGGACATTATTTCTTTCGAAATATATTAAAAACTGTGTGTGGGAAAATCACTAAGTAAATTTAAATTGTCCTTACTATTATGCAATACTTTTTCTTTAGAAATAGAATGCCAAATCAAGAATGCCAAGAAGGAGAAAGAGAAATCATTCATGGCTCTAATTTGCTCAGTAAATACTTTTTATTTATTTTATGCCTGATACTGTTTTTGGTTCTTGAGACACATCAGTGCAGAGCATTAAGGCGTGACTTTCTTTCTGCAACAATTATAAATGACCTTCTATTTGATGGTTGCTGGTTTGTTACATCTTATAATGTTTTCACATATTCATCCTTCATAAAAATTTATAAATGAAATAAAGTAATTAAATATGTCTAATTCACTGTATGCATAAAGTTAAAATAAATTAGGTATTGATCATTTCTTATAGGGCTTATTTTATTATCTTTTAAAAAATGATTTTGCTATAAAATACAAGAGGGAATTTATGTGAACGTTGGAGCTTTTTCAGTGCATGAGTTAAAAGAGTATCACAAACAGGAGATGGCCATTCCACCTATGAAATTTCTTTGTAGGCAAAAGCTTTTATATATAGTTCACTGGGAAAATCTCTTGCCATGGGAAAATCATAGCAAGTTGTAAAATAAATTTAAGAGACAAAATTTCCTTCAACTTAGGCAAATTGTATGTTTGTAAATCATAATTTATTGGAATTTTGTAAGTATTATGAATGTAGCATCTCATTTTATCAAGCTAAACGTGAAACAGAATCTTCTCTGGTTGGCTGGTTGACTTGGAGCAGTTTGTGGTTTAAATGAAAGAAACAGCAGCTCTTTGCAAGCAAAGAAAAAGAAATATACACATACAGATAGATAAAGATATATAAAATAATTTATCTGAGTCTAATTTGGTCAGGCCAATTGTACTTTTAGAGATGTTTTAGGTGCTAAATTTCAGAACCAAGGATGAGAATCCTTTCCCACTATTGTTTGCAAACAAATAAAAGTCTTCAAACACTTGTGTATGTTTCACAATAATCAACCAACATTTCATTCCTTTTAAATTTTTTTTTGCGTGGAGGGGAGATCATGCATACTTTCACATATTTTTTCATGAAAAGAGCTATATGATCACAGGAATTTAGGAAATGTTGTTATAACAGCTTTGAACAGAGACTCTGAATTGGATTTAACAAAGGTATACCCATTCACTGTGGACCTCACAACTGATTATTCTCTTTCGCTCTGGGTTTCTCATCTATCACATAAAGATACTAATATATAATACACAGGTTCTTAGAAAAAGCTCAGTGCTGGACCTGCCTCATGGAAAAGCTTCAACAGAAAATAAGTATTTTATTTATATTATCATCATCATTATTATTAGGTATAAATTATGCATAAGATTTGACAATAATATGCAGAATATTAGATTGGGCTTTGGGTTCAAGTATATCCTCTAGTTGGGGAGCTAAGGACCATACACTTGAAGTAATAGCTGAAAATAAAAATAGTGGTATGGCTAAAAGTAGATTTTTTTATTTCATGTAAACTTTAGATATTCTTTTATATAAATGTTGCAAACTGTCCTAAAAATCTAAATTTCTTCATAAATGTTGCCCATTTATACTGTTCATTAAGTAGAAACAAACTCAGATGATCTCCAATAAAGTTTGTATTGATTATTAGCTTCTTGAGGAAACAAAAACAAGACACAATTCAATTTTGCCAGCTTTTTTCTCTTTGAACAGTAGAAAGGTGTTACATCTCATTGCTGCCAAGTGGAGCAGATTAAAGGTCAGGACAGCTTGCGAGAATCTGCTTCTCTAATAGCAACATTCCAGCGTACCTGTGAGAGGGAGGGAGGAATTTTTAGCCTACTTTGCTCCTGAAAATCAACAGAGAATAGAAATATAAAATATATAATTATATATAAATTAAATATAAATATTATATGTATAATTATATATAAATTAAATATATATATATCTGTCTTCAGAGGTAATTTTTTTGTTTCAATTTTATTCCTTAGCTTTGATCATAGGATTTTTTCCTATTGAGTGAACACATACTACCTGAAAAATAGAGTTGAAAAAGAAATTCTTGAAGAAAAATGCAAATAATAACTCTCAAATAATTGCCCAGTAATTTGTGATTTTTTTGCCCCCAAACTCTTTAAATACATTCATTTGTAATAAAAAAAAATCCCTCCACCTGAAATCATTCTCTCTTATTTTCCTTTATTTTTTAAAACTACCCTGCCATGTAATTGTAAAATGCATATTTATGAAGAGTTGAGAGAAACCCAGTTGAATTTCCACATCCAACCTACCCAGCTGCTGATGGCTGTCTCCAAGAAATAACTAACTTGCTCACATATGCTCCTGATGATTTCTATTATGTAGTCGACAGGGAGTGTCAGTCTGTCAGCACTAAGTGCCATTTGTGAAATTAAAGACACAGGAAAACAAGGCTGCTGTGATAATAGTTACAGTTATACATATTTGCTGATTTTGGAGCAACATCAGAATTTAGTAATATCTTTTCAGTCACATATTTTTTCCCCTTCTAGTCTTTCTCTAGTTTATGGCATTTTAAGCACACTAAATGACCTTCTGCTTGTTGGTGCAAATATTACCTTTTAATTTTCTGTTTTGAGAGATTACTTAACCTATATAAACATATACAATGACTGATTTTTGGAGACCTGTCCATGCTTCTATGAAAAAAGTTAAAATAAGTATGTATGACAAGGTACATTGATTATTCTATACAAAGGCACACAACACATATTTCTAGTTTGTTGTAAATGGAACATGATTTGGCGTCTAGCTCCATCTCTGTGTGTTTTTAGAAGAGAAACATTTGCTTAGATCCAAGATAAGATTTGGTTTTAATAGCACAATCAGATACATAAACATTCACAAAGAACTATACTGCAGGAAGCTGAGACGTCATAGGACGTCTAGAAGTATTGGGAGTGTCCATACCAAGATGGATTCACTTGCACATCTTTCCTGTTAAGAATAATTTTCACACACATTATAAAAGTTTGAAAAATCTTACAAGACCCTGATTTTTACTACTATCTCACTCATAAGATCAGAAAATTCCCAGTCCCTTAGTGAAAATGCTAACATGAGGATAATTAGCAAGATGGAATAGTGGATTATTCTAAGAATAAATCATGAGCAAAAGTAAACTATGATTGTGTTATGATATAATCTGTATGTTGGTATGGGCCTCTTGAGGGAATAATATGACAATCTCCTTTGTGACAGTTTTAAGAGCATTAAAAATTGCGACCATTTATTCATTTTTTTTTGTTAAATTCAGGAAAGGATTGTGTAATAAAGTGGAAGGAAAAAAGAGAGTCTTCCTGTGTCAGGTAGTAATTTTTGTTATTGCTTATTTTTTATTGTTATGCTTATTTTTTAAAGTTATTTTTATCAAGGAAGCAATACTTAATGCTCATGATTATTACGGTTCACTCATTTTTAAATAATTTGTGAAGAAAGCATGGCTAATAGTTTCAGATAAGTATTTTGATTCACTATTAGAAACACTGGGAAAATTATGAATTTTATACAGTGCATTTGAATTAAACAATTTTAGTGATAATTCTGGATCATGGTATGTGTAAGGATAGGACCATGGTATGTGTGATCATGCATTTTACTTTTCTCATGTGTAAAAGGGGGTCTGAGATGACTCCAAATTTTTAACGTTATGCACATACTGATATTATGCTCAAGAAATTATTGAAGAAAAGGGAGAATCAAGGATAATAATTTAGTTCTATTTAATAATACTCATTACTTGATTATTAATGTCACGAACCAAAAGTGTTAATGCACTTCATTTGTTTCAGATAGAAACTCTGATGCTTGAAGTTCAAACATACACCTTCCTTTGGGGATGGCGTTCATTCATTCAACTGATATTTTTGAAGTGTCTTCTATGTGAGGGCATTGTGATGGGCTTAAAACTTAAAGGTGAAGTATATTATAAAGCTCACTAAAAGAAATAGAACTGTAAATTGCAACTTAAGTAGTATTTTAACAAATTTTACTGCTTAGCAGATAAGTGATGCTTACCCGGTGCTGCCGTGCCCCGGCAAAGCTCTATGTGCTATGCAGATGGGAAGTAACTCCTGTCATCCTCATAGTGTTCCTGTGAAGTCAATGCTATTATTTTCTGCAGTTTACAGATGAGAACACTGATAGAGAAAATAGGTAATTTGCTCCTAAAATTGATAAATGACAGGGTGTGATTTGAAACCAGAGGTCTATGGCCCACATGCTTAAACACTGTTCTGTCCTGCTTCACCTAGGTACATTACAGAAACAGAGGAATCTGATTGCAAACACACTTAACTCAACTCCTTGTGAAAGTAATAGTACTGTGACCAGAAGACTTAGGTCCTCAATTTTATTACCTTACGGATTATCAATAGGACCAATGATAAGTTTCCTTCTTTTTTTTTAATTTCCACTCATCCCTTAATAAAGGAAATGATCATCATTACAGTGTATATAAGATAATTACACGCAAATCTCCTATTACACCTGAGTTATACTATTTTGGTAAATTCAAATAACACTATAAAGTTATTGTTGAATATTATTCTGTATGTGTACAGATGTCCTCAAATCTGTGTCTTTATAACTATTTGAAAAGCTTTTCCTTTCAAAGTAAGCAGAGAGATTATGTTTTCAGTAGTTTATTAAACTATTCTGAAATCACAAAGGACATAAAATAGAATTGATGTCTGAAGTCCTGTTCAACTTTTGTCTTGGCAATGCCTTTACGCAGAGAGGGAGGGAGAAAAGTTTATTCTTTGCAGATACCCCTTCTCACCAACCACAGTTCAACTTGTATTCTAGACAGGTAGGCTCCTCATTTAAGGGATTCAAACTGTTTTCAATGAAGGCATCCCTAGAAGAATTTGCTTATTCAGAAGAAAAGTCATTCCACCCTTCACGAAAGGGAAACTGTATGACTTTGTTTCATTCTAAGAAATTAAGAAAGAGCCCCAAATCTCAAAGCACATAGAAAAGTCTTAGCAAACAGTATTCTGTAATATTTGTAGGAAAATATAAATACATTATCTCCATGTATATTTTCTAAAAATATGGTGTATATTTATTGGAACCTTCCTGTGTTGCAGTGCCATATTTCAAAACACTTAATTCACACAATGAATAAACTCATTTATACATGAAGACACTGAGATACAAATAACTTAAGTAGCAAACTTATTCACATCCTCAGGAATCCTGCCGCTCCATGCTACATTATATTGATCTTGTAGACGTTATAGCTATTATAAATATTTGGATATCTGCTGCTCTAAAAATCTTTTTCCCTGAGTAGGCATTGAGGAAGCTTTCATATTGTTTTCCTTGTAATGTTTTGATTTTTTTTTAATCTTAGTGCTTTACAGCCCAATCTCACCACCTTATTAGATATTCTAATTTGCTCATCTCAAATGTTTTGCCTGCTACTATAATGACTGTAATTATATCATTTCTAAACTTTAATTTGTGCAAATGTAAAATAACTGGCTTTCATTTTGCAGTTAGCAAATAGTTTCTCAGACTGACCAAAATGCTTTGGGGAGGGTAATTTATTGAATATAAGAAACATATTATTTTTGTAAATTCAGATTATATATATCTTCAAATGTGTGTATATGTATATGTGTGTATATATATAGAAATTCAGATGTGTACATATATATAATTTCTATTGGGGAAGGCTTGGTTCCATTATGATTATGTAATAGCCAAGGGAGTACCTGTTGAGTACAAAGTTAATAGCTTTTCTAGATAGGACCCCAGAATTAGTGCATGAAGGAAAGATAGTAGATCTGTTTGAAGAGTTTATTAAAATAGGTTATATACGCTCTTATGAAATATAGAGGAGCACAAAATCATCCAGAGGAAAGCATAGAAACATCCTAAATTATTTAAGAACCAAAGTGATTGATTTATGATGAATTATTAAAGATAAAGGGATCTTAATAATAATAAATATTATATAAACAAGGGATATGTCTAAGGCCAAGATGCTGAGGAAACTGCTAACTTCAAAGAAACTTAACCCAGTGATTAATGAGGATTGGAAACACTTTCATATTCTAGATAAGGTTGCCCAATTAAAGATGTTATAGAAGAGTACCTGTAAATGGGAAGCTGACCAAGCTCATCTGATTTTTAGAAGATAACTTACTTTTTAGTTTAGAATATAGGAATGAAAATGGTCCATGCAAAAAGATATTAGGTCCTTGAAATAGTAATTCAAAGGGAAACTTTCAGGATGTTATGTTGAACATTCTTAAAATAATAGAATGAATGTGATAAGATTTTGTGATTTTTTTTTTTACTTTGATTAAATGTGATACAACTATTTTTCTCCTAAGTTGTTTTTTTTTCCCTAACATATAACCAGGGATGAACTACACTCAGAATATTTACCAGATGGTATGGCTTGACCTGACTAATCAGAATATAAAACTAGATGGCATTCCAGATGTGTAAGTTCTGTGTACAACGTGACCAGAGATAGACCAGAGCAGTGAGGGACTGGCTTTCTGCCTGTGTGTGAAGTTCTTGAACTCTAGACTAAGAGAAGGTGCACCAAGCTTAACTTCCTGTATGTATGAGTACTGAGAAGAGCGTTCATAATCAGGGAGTATGTAGTGTCAGGGCCGTACTGTTGTTAATACCGGTGTCCATTTTGGTTAGTCAGTGCTCACTTAATAGCCATTGGAACAGGTTGAAATTTTGACTTTGTCTAAAGAATTGTTAACCTGGGTTTCCTGAAGAGAAAAAAATGATTTTCTGAATTAAAAATCCATACTCTGTAATAAGAAATATGTATGTATTCATCTTTATACAGGATATGTTGTAGGTTGTATTCGTCAGAGGGCAGACTCCAAGTTGGAGTTCACTGTGCAGGATATTGATAAAAAAGTGTCTTTGGGATCAGAACTGGTGGGATGGGGGAAGGAAGCAAGAGTGGTGAGAGGGAGGTGACAAAAGATGCTAAAAGGCCCAAAGACTCCCTCAGCTAACCCCACAGGATGCACACGAGCTGAAAGGACCCTTTAGGGTTATCCTAAGTAGTGCCTGTGTGACCAGACCATTGTCCTACGGGTTAATCAGTTATTGGAGATGGGCTGCCCTGTGGGGGCAGCTTTCCAAGGCTGAGGTAAACCCTGAAAGGGCTGACAGCTAAAGCTGGTGCTCATAGTACTCTCAGCTGCTGGGACACCAAGTCCTTCAGTGAAGGGAGATCTGGGCTGCCTGCCATGTGTCCACCACAGAATAGGACAGCTTCTTTCTCTAAATCTCTCTCTTAATAAGTATTGTATTAAACTTTAATATGTCCTCACCTATCTGACCTCTTCATATCCATAGCTTTGTTTAGAATCACATGCTTAGATCAATGTATGTCTTTCTTGAGTGGAGTGTTGGGAGGGGAGTAGAGCCTGTTTATCCAGTAGGACAGAAGAATTACTTTCCTTGGATATGTGAACCCTTTAACAGAATCTCTTGGGAAAGAAGTGGGGTTTTGGAAGATACCATGATTCCATGTTGTGAATTTTATTTTGCCTGTTTGTCACATCCCCTTCCAAGACTTGGACTGTTGTAGATAGTATGTTTACTTGTATGTCCTGCAAATCTTTATTGAGAGCTGATAATGTGATGCACTTGTGGCATGTGTGCATGAATTAAATATACAGATCTTGACTTACAATGAGGCTACATCCTAATAAGCCCATTGTAAGTTGAAAATGTCATGTTGATAATGCCTATAGTTGGGCAAAATCATCTAACACAAAGCCTATTTTATAGTAAAGTGTTGAATAGCTCATGTAGCTTATTGAACATTGTACTGAAAGTATAAAAAAATGAAATGGTTGTAATGTATCAGTTGTTAACTCACATGATTTTGTGGCTGAGTGGGAGCTGTAGCTAGATGCCGCTGCCCAGCACCGTGAGAGAGTATCTTACTGCATATCACTAGCCTGGGAAAAGATCAGAATTCCAAATTCAAAGTACAGTTTCTTTGGAATTCCTATTGCTTTCATGCCATCGTAAAGTTGAAAAATTTGTCAGACCATTTTAAGTCGGCAACTGTCTGTAGTCCCCTTCTCTTGAGGAGTTTCCATGCTAGCCAGGGAGATAGTCAAAGGGATGATTATTGTATAGTAGGTAAGAATAAACAATGAAGAACAGAAGAAGGAATGATTGCAGATGGAAGTAGTGTGGATGAAAGTAACCAGAAGGTAACTAAAATCTGTTTTTGAGACTAAGGTTTGTTTGTTTGTTTGTTTGATTTGGCATCAGTAATGTCTAGCTTGCTATGGACTGCTATGGACTTGGTGTGGCCCCAACAAATGGATGTTTGAAAGTCCCCCCATTAGTCAGTGTTGCTTTCAAAATCTTGCTGAGGGATAAAGAAACTGCAACTTTTATAGCTGGTACGTGATTTTTGATACTGGATATCGGACTGTCTTGTAGAGATCAAGGATTTGGCAGGCCTAATTTCATCTGAGCAAAGCACAGTGCCTGGAACCTAGTAGAGTTTAATAAATAATTGCTAAATTAGTGAATGAACTGTACCAAGTTTATCAAGACATGCATCTTAATTGCTTGTACACTTTTCATTTTCTTACTAACTTTATAAAAGAATAAGAATAATACACGTAAACCAGTGACTTCCCTATAAACCCTCCATTCCCTCCTTACATTTTTCCCTCCCTCCCTTTCTGCTTCCCTTCTTCTTTCCTCCCCTCCTTCCTTCTTTCTCTTCCCTTCTCTTATTTCTTTTTTTCCCCTTTTTTAGGGAGTGGAATCATTTCCTCAAAGTCTACCAGAATCACAGTAAGTTTCACAGATGAAGGGGGATATAATTTGGTTAAAATATGAGTTGGAAGCCTCTAGCTTGGCTCTCTCTCCATTCTAAGAGGTAATTCCAATGTTCAGTGGGTCACAATTTGCAAACCACTAAGATAAAACATTCAAGTAATTGGAAATTGCTACTTTCCAAGTGAATATGGCAACACTAGCAGTGGAATTATTTGTGGGTAAGTGGGCTTGCCAGCTATAGCTTGAAATATTTGTTCTTCAGCTGATACATGGACGTCTAAATTTGTCACATGAATGGTCATTTTAAGGTGAGATTACATAAATATGCAAGAGGATGGATTGTTAGGAAGTTAAACATATGAAAGTCAACTACTGACTACAGTAGTTGCCCACCCTAGCACTTGATATTTTCAGTGATGGTCTTGAGTAAATTTAGTCTAAAAGTTTATGAAATATAATTTTTTAAAAATTAGATTTTGGAAAGAAAAGGGAAAAGTTAAATTTAAATTAAGGGCCTGTATCTTTGTGAGAATGAACTCTTAGTCATTTTAAAATAGATTAATTTTAAATATACATGATGTACTGTTCTATTTTAATACAGGTCAAATCCAGTGGCAAACTTTTATGCTTAAACATCATTCTATTTTATTTAATATTTCTCTTAAAAAACGATACTACCATGACTTGAAATTGTTTTATCATGGTTTCTAATAGAGGATTTTCCTCATTTGTTTCAATTATGATTTTTCTTAAAAATCAGTTTTATATTTGTTGTGGCATTTGTAAAGCTAGTAAAACACTGCTATTTCAGAAAGCTCATCCGTTTGCTGAACTTTGTATTGCTGTCTCAGCTATTCCTTTGAGAACTTTAAGATTGCAGCATAATAATGAAAATTTTTATCACTGGAAATCCCCCTGCTTAACTTAATCAGCACACATTGGCCTCAGTAATTTGGATGACCTGAAGTATCTCTTCTTAAACATAGGTATCTCTTACACATCCAGCATTGTGTATAGTTAGAAAAGGCTATATAAACTTCTTTTCACTTTTAAGTTATGATTTCTTTCCTTTTTATTACTGGATATGTAACTGTTATATGTTCAGAGGATAAGTGCTTCAGAACAATGGCTATTTAAATAGATTTTTTGGCTACACTTTCTGCAATATTAAGTGACATAGAACAAATATACTTATTCAATAGCCATGTCTTGTTGACAGAGGTACTGTGTAAGTAAAATGAACAAAGAAAAAAACTAACGATATTTTCCAATTTCTTGGATAATGAATTAAACTTGTTGAACTGTGGTGTTGTGATGCTTATGTTAGGGAAATGTTGTCATGCCATAATTTTCATTCTTTTACATCCATGCATTAACTTGAGTAAGAATCTAAGATTTATTTTATAGGTTTCAGCTCAGAAAGATTTCCTTTTTGTGAAGTCCCAAGCCTGATCATTTTAATATATATATAGACTTTGAAACTATGTTCATTCACTGCCTCTGACCAATGGCTTTAATGAATGCCTAACAACTTAAACCAAACAAATAATTAGTCTCAATTACAGAAGTGTAAATTTGACTTTAATTAATGAACGTGCCAGGTTTTACACGTTGGTTTAAGTGTAATTGATCTTAGGGCCACAGAGATCAATTTAAGGGTTGGTGAAATGACAGCAAGTAGGAAGTGACTCATGTAAGAATGCACACCACTCAAAAGATTAATTGGTGTATTAGTGATAAACTAGTAGGTGGCTGATGTAATAATGATATCCCCATATTAAGAGGTCTCAAAATAGGATCACCAACTTCAGAGCTTTTAATTGTATACAATTACCATGTCACACATACTCTTTTAAAAGAATATTTGTCACATTCATTTGTTCTCCATTTAATTTTAGTTTTTTTTGTCTTTTTCATAATTAAAAAAGAAAAACATCCTAGAGGAAGCATACAAACTGTTTTAATGCTTTGAGATATTCTCTCTTAACTCTATTGGTAGGCCTGGGTATGAAAAATTAAGTGACTGCATTGAAGAGACAATGACTGATTGCTAGCTAGTATTTTTCCATGTCCTTCACTGTCAGTGAAGTCTGCTTTTGTTGCCATGTTAACTTCTTCCCGCTTTGACGGTAAAATCTGGAGGGGAAAAAAAAAGGAGAAAGGCGGTTCTATTATGTCATTCCATTTCTTCTCCTTTGAACAGCTTCTAATACTCGGAATGATGGGTTAAAAAGCTGAGATGATGTGATGAAGCCGAATGGTGAGAAAAGCCATGGTGGTGGCACCTTTAGTTCATATCAGTGTGTGAAGGGTTGCTGGCTGAGGGAGAGACAGGCAGAGTCCAAATCAAGGGCATGAGAGGTGGCTGCTAAGTGAGAAGTTGTGGAGATGAGAATACTACGGAGTCTTTGTCCTTTTCCCAAATATTCTGTGCCTATGTTCTTTTCTCCCTTCCTCCCCCCTACCTGCTAACCCCAGACAACTCTCCTAATAAAAGGATTTTTCAAGAAAGATGTCAAAGAAAATAGAATTTTTCAAGAAAGATGTCAAAGGAAACTGTTGAATGAGGTACAGGGGCAGCATGAGGCCGGAGTGGAGGAAGGTGATAAAGGTGCTATTTAGAAGTTAAGCCCAGAAAACTGGGGCAAGAATCAAAGCAACGCTACAGGCAGGGATGAGGTAACCAAGGCCCCGAAGATAATCATAAGGAGCAGGAGTCAGAGGCAGGAAAAAAGGCAAGGCCGGTTAAGAGGTTTAAGGCAGAGGATGACCTACTTAGAAAAAGATCTTTTCAACAGCCAGACTTTGGACTGGAGGGGAAATAGCTCAGGAGGCCCCAGAGTAGGTTACATTTGTCTGAGTGGAAGTTGTTCTGAGTAAACAAAAAATTGTAATTAGATTGAATTATGAAGATGTCATTAAATTAAGTAGTCATGTGCAGGAACATTTCCTCTTAAAATTTTTTTTAAGTTTTAGGAAGAGTTGTTCCTCATATATCAAATTTTAATTTGCATTATGTTGGTGTAGTACAACCTCATTTAGACTACCTTGTTGGAAGAACATTCTAAATCCATGAACATTTTGAAAGAGGCAGAATTTTGCTTCTTGTAAATAGATAAAGAGGCTCTGATTAACCTTTTATATGGTGTGAACTGCTTTGCAGTATTTCTTAGAAGACTTTTTAATAGATAAGTATATTGTGTATCAAAATAGTTTTATAAATACCTATTTTATTAGCTCAGACAATTAGAATAATTTGGTATCCTGAGTAGTTTAAGTATCCTTTCTGATATCTCATTTGTATTAATTATTTGCATGGTGTAGTTTTAAGCACACAAAATACAGAGCCAAATTTGTTGGAGTGAATCCTGGCTCTGCCATTTTCTACCTGTGTGAGGACCCTGGGCCTCTGCCTTGTCTGTCTCACTTCCATCACCTGTAAAATGGGCTAACAGTACTGCCTGTTTCATAGAGTGATTATACCAGTTTAATATATGCATATGTATACACACATATACATACATACATATATATGCTTTGGACAATAATAGAAACAGAGAAAATAGTTATTAAATATTTATTATTGTTATTCTCATTCCTAACAGTATTTTTGTATACTAATAATACTCCTACTAATAGTAATAATAATAATAATCCAATTCTAATCTTAGTATGTTTACATACCATCCCTTAGATCCTCCTGCTGTTTCTTTTCTTCCCTTTGCAGTAAAACAAGAGTTGTTTATACTTGCTGTCCTCCCATTTATCTTAGACCCAGTCTAATCTGGTTTGCAGAACTACCACTCCAAATACGCTGTTCTTGCCAAGGATAACAGTGCCCTCCATGTTACTAAATTTAATCCAGTTCTCAGACCTTGATCTACCTGCAACAGATGATCACCCACTTCTTTGATAAAATGTCTTCACTTGTCTTCCAGAAACCACAATCTTCTGGTTGCCTTTCAGACTCACTGACTGCTCCTTCTCTGTCGTCTTTGCTGATTTTGTCTCTTCTTGCAGAACTCTGAATGATGGAAGAAGCCAGACTCATTCCTTGGTGGTCTTCTCAAGTCACCTCCTTGGTCATTTCATGCAGTACTATGATTTTCAGTACTGTGTTATTGCTGACACTTGGCTAATTGATACTTCCGCTCCCAAATTCCAGACATGTACATCTGATTCATTACTAAGTATTCTCACTTGGAGGACTAACTTGAAATTTAGAATGTCCAAAAGCTGTACACCTGATATTCCCCTCAAAAGCTGGTTTTACCCATACCCTTCCAGTCATTCAGGACAAATACTTTAGAGTCATTCTTCATTTCTCTCATTCTGCCATGGTCCACATCAAACAGCCCTCACATTCTGTTGGTTTGACCTTCATAATAGATCCAAATGATGACTGCTTCTTACTATCTCCACCGGTACCACCCTAGTCTAAATGACTATCATTTCTCTTCTGGATTATAGTAGTGATAATTTGGTCTGCCTGCTTCTGTTCTTCCCTACTTCTAATCTGTTCTCAACACAGGAGCCAAATGTCAATAAAATCATCAATCTTCTCCTTGAAAGCCTGCAGTGGGTCCCCAGATATCACAGAGTAAAAGCCAGAGTCTTTATAATGGCTTACATGGCCTTATATAAACTAGCCCCCATTGTTTTTCGTATGTCATCTCTTACTACTTCCCCGTCATTCATGCTGTTCTAGCCACAGTGCCTCTTCACCGTTCTAACGCATGCTGGGCACACTCCCACTGTAAGGCTTTGCACTTAGTGTTCTCTCTTCTTAAAATATGTTTCCCATATATAATCGTATAATTTCTTCATCTCCTTCAGGTCTCTGCCCAAGTGTCATCTTTGTAATACGTCTCATGCTCTAATTTTAAACTATAACCCTCCAACCCTCCACTCCCATCTCTGGCATTTCTCATTTCCCCTACTCTGCTTTAGAGGTTAGTATATCTTCAATAATCGTATTCAATTTACTAACTTGTTATGTCTGATACTTTTTAATCTGTCTTCTCCCACTAGAAAGTAACCTCCATTAGAGAAGGGAACATTTTTCATTTACTGGTTAGATCAGTTTATCTGTCATGTAGTTGGCACACAATAAATACATGTTGGATGAATGAATGAATATTCATTGGGCTTTCCTCTCCCATGCAAATGTTATATTGAAGAGGATTTTCCGTAAATGCAGACACTATGTGAGGTACATGCGTGCCATGGACTATGAACATCATCCATTTCATTTGCTAATTTAATAGGCATAATTCCACATGAAAATTACTACCACGTCATCTGCCGTTGCTCTCCTCATCTTCAACGTCTCCTCTTAATCTCATTAAATATTGCTTCACCATCATCCATCCCATTAACTTCTTTGAATACTGTGAAAAACGAGTTTTATGAAACACTTAACAAAAGCGATCTAGGTGTTCAGAAAATCTGAGGCAATATGGAGGAGTTGTTGGAGCCCTCAGTGCTTCTGATGGCCTTTCATTCATCTAAGTATTAAGAGAACAAAAAATAGAAGAGCAAATAATGCACACATTCAGTGGTTATTTACAGGAATGGTTATATCCCAATAATTTTAACTTTAGCATTTTGTTTTAGTAAAGATATTCTCAGGTAAAATATGTTATTTCTTCTTCAGTGTTTCTTTTTTGGTTCTTAGAGAAACAGCAAATATGTAATATTAACACTTGGATGTACAGTCCCTTCATTATAAAACAGTTATTTAAAAATGTATTAAATACCTCCTGTGCGTCAGGCATTCTACCAGTCACTGGTATTATAAATTGAATGAGATAGACTATGTTGCAGTCTTCATATAGTTCACATTCAAGTGAAAGTGTAAGAAATTTTTTTAAAAAGCCCAAATAGAAAGAAGGAAGGAAAGAGGGAGAGAGGGAAAGAAGAAAAATGAAAAGAAAGAAGAAAGGAAAAAAATCTACTCAGATAGCTGCAAAAGCAGAAGGAAAAAGAGTGAATAGCATTTACAACCACAAAATTATTTCTTTTGCATCATTTATTTCCAAATATCTAACTGTTCTAATTTTCCAACTTAAAAAAAATCCTTAAAATAACATCAAAAACTAGTTTATGGGATCTAGAATGTCCTACAAGACATAACAATTTGGCCCCCCAAAACTCAGTTTCAGAAATCTAGTTCATGTTAACATTATTTTACTTATTTGACAGATTTTTCTTAAGTACCTTATTATGGACCAGGCACTCTTTTGGGGAGATATCAGAGAACAAAACAAAATCTCTAATCTCATGGATCGTACCTGACGGAGAAGTAGTAGATTAGTGGATGATAAGTGATATGGCCCCCTTCAAAAAAAAAAGTAAGTGATAAGGAGTATCTGGGTAGGATTGTTATAGATTTCAAGAGTGGCTAAAGAAGATCTCTGAAAAGAAGTCGTATCTTGGGCCTTCAGGTAATTATCTAAACGTGCTTCACAAACCTTGAAGTCTATGCAAATATTTTAGGTGGGTAAACAGACTCTAGTAAAACAATTTGCCAAGAGATTCCTTATCTTGTTTTGTTGAATGTCAGAAAGTAAAATGAAGATCTGTAACTTGTGATATAAAACAGAACACTGTCCAATCCAATCACCTTTGAGTTCTTCGCCTCATCTTAGTCAGCAAATAGGGTCTTTCTTTTTCGCCATGCTTTGTAAGTATTCTACATCCTTTAGCTTTCTTATCAGCACAAAGAAAGAAATTTTGCAATACAGTTCTTGAATGAATGAAGAATTTTGGTCCTAGTGGCTGTTTCATAATTTCTTTGTAGTTAGAGCTGATTCTAATCTTTGTGAGAGTCTCGTTGTTCTAAATTCCTAGTTTTCCTATTAAAATAGGGGTTTATCTTATGTTCTTTGTTTCCAAAATGAGGGTATTCTTGAGGATGTCTGATCAGAATATTCAGATTGAAATTTATTTGGTGTATGTGATCAATTAGGTTGGATAGTAAGAATGACAAATTTCATTTGTCTACATAGAGACTGGCAGAACATCTCATTGGGACATGATCTGCAAGTAAGATTCTGCAAAATGAAAAACTATGTGAGGAGAAGGTAGCTAACAACTAGCTGAACATGGTTAAACTAAGATTTATTGGAACAAACAAATTAAAATATCAGTAAAGGGTGCTGAAATCTATAATTGATTTCTCAAAGCTATTCTTGGGTAAGATGATAGCCAAAGATAGGCCCAAGGATAATGCTGTTTAGTGCAAGCTCTGGGCACATAAGGAGACAGTAGTAGATCCCTAGTTCAACAAATTCATTGGATTTTAAGTACTTGCTTATATTTGCACTGCATTTGATGCAAGGAATAGAAAGATAAAAATATATTTTCCTAATTTCATTTTCTGTAGTCTGCATTGGAAGACGTTTAGATTTCTATTCTCAAATTTTATTTTGAAGTAGTCCAGTCAGATGGACTCCGTTATGTAGTGGAAAACACAGTGTATGTTTTAGATTTAATTGGTGGAGTCAATCTGAGTTTTCTTTGGAGAAGAAGAGTAAGAGAAGTATTTTACATTCTTTGCCAAGAATGTAGAGTACACATTACAAGTGGCTATTACCACAAGGAAGAGTAGGTTAATAGTATAATTGTTCAAAAGACACTCAAGGAGATTGGATGTACCCAGATAAATAATTTCACTTCTGCAGATGCCAGATCATTAGACTCTATACTGCTACATGGCAAACAGCAGCACAATTTGTTAAGTAGCAGAGGCAACTTGAAGAATGGAAAGACCCTACTTGTGTCAGAAGACTCAGATTCTATTATTTCTTCAGTTATTACTTGATCTTTAGGAATCTCAATTTCTTTTCCTATAAAATAGATACACTAAATCTCTTTACCTTAAGGTTTTGGTATAAATCAAATGTAATGATACACATAACAGAACACTGTAATCTGTGAAGTACTCTTCCTGAGAAGAAAGTAATTATTAATGGAGAATTGTAATTGTTTATGTGTGATTTCTTCCTTATCCTTGATGTACCTTTCAAAATATTGCTCAATTTATCCTTCCCTTTTTAGCCTAAAGAATCAAACCATTAATCTCAAAGGCTAAAGGTCATCTATTTTCACAACTAGCATTTATGATTCTGTATGCCCAGTTTAGTTCTCTTCCCACTATATGTTGTTACCCATCAATTTTACCCTAGTTTAAGCACTTACCACTTCTTATTTTAAAATCTTACGGTGGTATCTTCACCTCCATTTATGTAGGTTCTCCTTTTTAAAATTACTCAGCACATAATCTTTAAAATGATTTCTTAAAAGTTTTGCAATATTGTGGAAAACATTTGTATGATGCTCACACAGACATCAGCATAAAGCTGAACCCTATTTCATAACTTGTTGTAAGACCTAGAACAAGTGATTTAGTTGTTGAGTTTTAGTTTACTTATCTGTAAATAGTGGAATCTGTCTTGTAGGGTTGAGTTGAGAACAGTCTATGATTTGCACAGTGCCTGGGTTAAAGAAATGTTCCAGTTGTGTATCTACCACCTACTTCTGCCTTGTTTTACAACTTTCAGTGGCGTATCATTGATTGGATAATATACAAACACAAACTTCTTTGTGATTCTAGATACTCCATAATTTTTATAGCCTTTTCTATCACTGATTTTTTTCCTGCTCAAATATTTTATTTCATCTTATTTATTAATTTTTTTTGAAATCCCTACACCTATTTGCTCACTCTTGTCTCCTACCATATCTTCCTTTATAATGGTATGAATCCTATCAATTCTTCCAGCCCCTATATTTCCTAGTATTTTTAATAAACTTGACTGCTTTCAACTCAAACTACTTTTAAGTATCAACCATTTATTAGATCCTTATAATTTACCCCTCTCTTTTTTCTTTCTATCTTTTCATCTTTCTGTCTTTCTCTTTCTTTCTTCCCTTCCAAATTGCATATCTTATCTCTGTATCTTTATGTAAGTTCCTGAAGGGTGAAACAAATTTACATCTTCCCATATACCTGTAACAGGCAGAAAGGGATGATTGGATAGTAGTTAATGTTTTCTGTGCTCTTGGGCTAAAAAAAAAAAAAAGCTAACATATGTTCAATGTTCTAAATCCCAATTAAGAACTTTACTTATGTTAACTCTTTTAATCTGCATGACAGTACTGTAAGATGTAGAAAGTAAGGCTCAGAGACTTTAGGTAACTTACCTATCCAAGGTCTCACAGATAATAAATTGTATAAGCTGTATATGAATCCAAGCACATTCACATCAGAGCCTGTGCTCTTAACCACTAAGCTACCCTGATGCTTATGCAGTTTGGAAAAAGGATCATTATGATACTGGGTACTGTTTTTAAAAGATGATCCCACATGTTTCTTTGCTTAAAATGATGGTAATGATCACTATAAATTCATTTAACAAGGGTTCATAGGTGCTCTTCTAGGCACTGAGGAAGAAATGATGAACACAACAGAACAGATTCTTAATTTTGTGAAACTAGTTGAGGAAAGACAGACAGTGAGCAAATAAGTGAGAAAATATGAGGTACTGATAAATCCTATAAAGAAAATAAATCAAGATACTGGATTGGATTGACTTGAGTTTATACTTTGCTCTGGGTGGTCAGGAAAGGCCTCTTTGGGTAAGTGACTGCTCAGCTGAGCCCTTTGGATTGGTTAGTTTAAGCAAACAGAGACTTATTAAAATCAATTAGATGGCTCATGGCATTGCTAGGAGTGCCAGAAAATGAAGCTTGGGGGCTTCAAGATAAGGATCATAGCTCCAAGAACCACATTCCCAGGAAGAACACTCAAGCAGATCAAAAAACCACTGAACACTGGTGTTTGGGGTTCCCAGCTAACCTCAGCTCCCTGAGAAACTTGAACTGGAGAGATTATTAGTGTGGTTTCAGTGAAGGCAGGAAAATGGGATTAAAAGTTTAGAATGTGTTTTGTATATAAAGTCTAAAACAATTTCCCAGCTGATGGCAACAAACAGATTAATGGGGCACCATGATACTGATCATCTCAGTCTTAAGGGTGGTTGAGTGGAACACGGGCAGCCCAAACTCCCAGGCTGGTTACCTCCAGCCTGAGTGGCCTCCTTAGTTTATGTCAGGGTGTCAGGGCATGAAAAAGATTGGGGACTACCAGTCTACAGCATTGCCTGAAATATGTGTGGTACAAAACAGTCAAGGAATCCTAGGTTTTCAGCTTAAGTTACTTGTTGGCTTGTGGTGCTACTTGCTAATATGGAAAAGAACAGGAGGAAAGCAGGTTGTAGAAGGAGGAGAATCAAGCTTTTTTTTTTTTTTTTAAGACATGAAGTTAAAGAAACATAATAGTCTCTTACATGTAGATGTTCAGGTGTTAGTTGGCTATATGAGATTGGATTTCAGAAGAAGAATTTATTTTGGAAAAGTAAATTTGAGAGTCATCGGCATAAAAATGCTGTTTTGAGCCATAGGGCTAATGGGAGAAAAGGTAGGCAACGAAGATTTGAAGCATGAGATACTCAAACATTTCGAAGTAGAGCAGACTAATAATAATGGAGGTACAAAATTCTTGACATGAAATACTTTAGAAATAAACCAGAAAACATGCTGCTTACACAGAACCATTTTATTTCTATCTGTGTAACTAAAAGAAAATCTAGAGTTGGGAATACATCTACTAAATTATAAAGTGGATGGAACATGTTGGAGGTGAAACGTTTAATTCTAGGACAAATTTTAAAAATCGTCTTTTAAAAAATGAGGCTTAAGAGAACATAAGATCAAAGCTTATAAAATAAAATGTATAAATAGGGTCAACACATTCTAAATTACCAAAGTCAGAATACTAGAACTAAGAGGCACTCCCTGAGGCTTGAAAGAATTACATGGAGGACAAAATGTAAGGAAATTCTATTTTAACCAGTGGGAAGTAACCTTATGAAGCTCTTTAGAAGTGGTAAATAGGTTTCGACAAGTGGTAGAGTAGCTTGAAAAGGTACAGTTGGTGGACAATAGGTATACAAAAGGTTGTTTAAGGAAATGGAGTATTTTGATGAGTGGTACATCTCTAATCATTTATTTCTGATATCCTGTTTCATATGCAGCTTTTCTAAGAAATCATTTCAAGCCAGGATTAAAATGAAGGGATATAGTCTGACAGTGTATAACTTTTTTTCTGTTATGCAAAAATTTTTACAAGTGACTGTTTTCAATAGATTGGCTTCCTGAAATCAGTCATTATACCTGATGAATACAATACCCATGTTTGAAGAGCAATGCTTTATACATGTTTTAGCAAGTGACTTAATGGAACATATTTATTCACAGTGAAGGATGATCTTAATACAATAAGGTCAAAGTACTTTGTAATATCAAATCTAGTACTTTCTTGCAGAGCTCTTATTATAGATGTAATGTGTTTGCTTCACATGTCTAATTTTGTTTTTCCAATTTCCCCTAATTACTGACTTACTTTTATTCACTTTGCTGTTTAATTTCGTTACAAAGCCACTCTTTCTTCCTGATGCCTTCTTTTCCATGAACAATCATCTTTCCTTTATTCTCTTTTTCATCTTTTTACAAGCTGGATAGTTAGATGTTCAACTAATTTTTTTTTTTCTTTTCTGAACCCTTATCCTTAAATTTATACTACTCATACTTAATGAATTTATTATTGTCCTCTAAACAGTGCAAGAACACTAGACTGTTTAAATTCTGATCTCCCGCCTCCTATATTCCATATCATTGTTGCCTGGTAGTTTGGTTCTACACATTATATGCCTCCTATTAATCATCATTCCTTTTTTTTATAGTGATAAAATATTTATCTTACCATTTTCTCTTATGGCTTCTGATCCTTCCTTCTGGATTGAAGTGCCTTCTTCCTGAAGTACACATGTTAGTAATTACCTTTGTAATTTGTCTGTTTCATTCTTATCCTTGATTAATAGTTTAGTTGGGTGTTGTATTCTGTGTGTAATATTCTTTGCATAATATTTGTCTTTTGCAGATAATCCATCTTTTCTTTTTGCTGTTCTTAAAGCTTTGTCTTCTATGTTCTGTTTCCATAACTGTGTGGTCTGAGTATTTAAATACTGGAGCTTGGTTTGGAATGTCAACCAAAGATGCCTGTCTTTCTAAAATTCGGGAACTTTATCTACCATTATCATTCAAATATTCTTTCCCACGTTTTCTCTAGTCTGTCCTTCTGTGACTCCACTGTATGTATGTTGGCTATTCTCCTTTTATATTGCCGTGTCTTTTAACTTGTGTTTATATGTTCTTTCTCTTTAGTTTTCTTTGCAACTTTCTGAATAATTTTTTTATTAATATCTTCTAATTAACTGATTCTCTTCAGCTATATCTAGTCTATCTATGATTTATCACCTCTTCTGAGAACTTGTTAAAGTTCTTTGTAATTATTTTTCGAATTTCTCTTTGGTTCTTTTCAAATCTATATGTTTTTATATTGTTCAATTTATATTTTCTTTCTTTTTTTTTTTTTTTACTTCTTTGGACATTTTAAACATACGTATTATGAGTAATATGAAGAACTTGATTCTATTTTGGTATCCATAAAATTAACATGATTAAAAGCCATATGATATTCGGTAAGATGGAAAAAAACATAATAATAAGACAAAATAATAGAATAAGTGATGGATTTGAAATAATACCTAGGCATTTCCATCTCTTGCTTTTGAGTTTGCCCATTTAAAATATAATCCCCATCCCTTTCTTCCAGCTTTACTGAGATACGATTGACAAGTCAAAATGTATATATATTCAAGTTGTACAACTGGATTTTGTTTTTCAAATGTGAACAATGTGATGATTTAGTATATGTATTCATTCGGGTTAACACATCTAGCACCTCATGTAGTTACTTATTTTTTTGTGATGAGAACACTTAATATCTACTCCTTTTAACAAATTTCAAGTATTCAGTACATTTTTACTAACTATATTCCCCATGCTCTATGTTAGTTCGTTAGAACTTATTCATCTTATAACTGAAATTTCTACCCTTTGACCAACATCTCCCATTTCCCCGACTCCTCAGATTTAGGCAAATGCCATTTTACTCTCTGATTTTATGAGTTCAATTCTGTATTTGGCAAAAAGAGGAAAAGGAGATTGTGGGTGTGGCAGAGAAATCCTTCTAAAATTGTTCCGGACTCCATATTCAACAGAATGTGATTTTAAATTTGATGGAACAAACTTTTCACAAAAGATCATTATACAAATATGAAATTACTGACCTATGAATTATCAAGAAAAAGATTTAATTTACAAAGTAAACCTTCAAATGTAATTTTAAAAGCTATTTAATTCTTAATAGAGTTCTAATTTAAAATAAAAAATACACTTTGCCATTCTGAAGGATTAAAAGATTTATATTTATTGATATGTAATTGACGTATAATATTGTGTAAGTTTAAGGTGTACAATGTGTTGATGGAGGATTTTTTTTAATGCAATCTATTCTATTGATATGTTTTCGGCTAAAGTAATGGCGGGTGGATTTTTATCAAAGAATTTCAAGATTTTTACCTGAACAGATATCCAGTCAACATAATTCAGTTGCCCAAACAGCCTAAACTGTTGAAATATATTCAGAAAATAAAGCAAAAATTGAGTTATTTTGGTTAATTACTTGAGTTAGTTAGATTTTTTTAACTTAATTTTTAAAGTATAACTGTATCAGTAGGTTAGCCATCAAAAAAGGGCAAGTTTTAAAGTGAAATTATTTATGGCACATTCAAACCATATATAACATTTTATATTGCATATATATGTATATATGTGTCTATATAGATATAATTTTATCTTTACAAAATTTGGATTTTGCATCAGAATAGCTGGAGAAAGGTGAAATCATCTAATCGACTTGAAGTTAAAGGCTGTTTTTATTTTTATTTGATGAGTAGATTCTGTTGGCTTATATAGGAAAAGCCTGTGTAGTTTGATCCCTGCATATATGATAAATAGAAATTCATTTCAGTGTGATTTACACATAGTAGTTGATTAATACAAGTTTGAGTAAACGTTTAACTTCTGAAAACTAATCACTTTCTAAATTGTATCTTAATGATGACAGTATAATTATTTTTCAATTTTAGGATTTTTAGAGATCTTAGATATCATAACGACCTCAGTGAAGAGGGAAAAATCAAAATAAAGAGATTTTCTGACTTGCCCAAAGTCCCACAGTTTATATATTGCAGAGTTAGTACTGAAACTAAAATACCTATTTCACCAACAAAAACAAAATTAGGCAAGTGGAACTATATCTAAAAAGCTTCTGTCTATGAAAGGTAACAATCAACAGAATGAAAAGGCAACTTACGGAATGGGAGAAAATATTTGTAAACCATATCTCTAATAAGAGATTAATACCCAAAACATACAAGGAACTCCCCTTACTCATTAGCAAAAATAAAAACAAATAACCCAATTAAAAATGAGCAAAGGACTTAAGAAGATATTTTTCTAAAGAAGACATAAATGGCCAACATGTATATGAAAAGGTGCTTAACGTTGCTAATCATCAAGATCATGCAAATCAAAGACACAATGAAGTGTCACCTCATACCTGTGAGGTAGCTTTTACTAAGAAAAAAATAAAAAAAGAGATTAAATGTTGGTGAGGATATGGAGAAATGGAAACCCTTGTTCTCTGTTGGTGGGAAAGTAAAGTGGTGTAGCTGCTGTGGAAAACAGTATGATGGTTCCTCAGAAAATTAAAAGACTATCATGTGATCCCACTTCTAGGTATTTATCTAGAAATATTGGGATCTTGAAGAGACATATGCACTCCCACGTTCATTGAAGCATTACTCCTAATAGCCAAGCTGTGAAAACCTAAATGTCCATTGGCAAAGGAGTGGATAAAGAAAATGTCATGCACACACAAACACAATGGAATATTATTCAGCCATAAAAATGAAGGAGGTTTCTCCATATATGGCAACATGGATGAATGTGGAGGGCATTATGCTAAGTGAAATAAGCCAGTCACAGGACAAATACGACATGATTCTACTTTTATGAGGTGTCTAAATAGTCAAATTCATAGAAAGAGCAGAATGGTGGTTGTAAGGGGCTGGTGGGAAGGATAAGGGGGAGTTACTGTTCAAGAGGTGTAAAGTTTCATTTATGCAAGATGAATATGTTGTATAGATAATGCCATGCAACATTGTGCCTATAGTTAACAGTATAGTATTGTACACTTAAGTATTTTTTAGGAATGTAGATTTCATATCAACTGTTTTTACCGTAAACAACTATATATATATTTTAAAAAGCACACACACAGGCCATAGGTAACTCTCCAGAGCTCTTTCCACAACACCTTGCTGTGGCAGAAAGTAGTAGACTAGGAGAATGTGATAGAAACTCAAACACAACTAGTGATACAGCAGTTTGTTAAAACATCAAAATTAACCATTAAGGAAAGTGATCATACTCCAATTGATTTTTTCCCTAGCATGTTCAAATTCATAAAGCTCAAATGCAGTAATAAACATATTCTTGAAGTTAAAACAACCAAAAATTTTATTTAAAATGACAAGAAATAATGCCCTAATTTTTCACTCCCTGTTTTTTCCATTAATCTTTCTAAGTATATAGTTTTTCTATTTACAGTACATAATAGCTCAGCTGTGTTATTAAATATAAGAAGGCTTTTTATACAGATCTTTATGCAGCATATTAATTTCAATAGGTACATATATTAATTTTAATTTATATCATATTTGGAATGTTAGCTTTCATTATGGTCCTTTGTTGTGGTACTCATACTTTTTCCTTCTGGATTATGGAATGAGTCATTTCTACACACTTTTTATTAACCTTTTAGTAGTTAAGAATATTGACTCTTTTTTTAGAACCCACTCAGTTGTTTCTGTGCTTAAAAAGGTAAAGCCACATATTTTCTCTTTATTTCAAATAACTAAATGGCAGAAACTTTGCATCATGGTATGTATATTTAAATTGATAAGTATATTGACTTAGGACAAATTAGTTTAGCAGTAGCTATGTATGTAGGAGAATACTTACTTGGAAACGAGCCCTCCAAAAAAGTTTAGCATCAGTGCTTTTTAAATGTTGAAATGATATTTCTTGCTTTGCCAGTCTGTAAGTAAGAGGATGGCTTCTTAAGCACTGGAGCTTATTTAGAGGTAACTCTACCTGTTGATATACTAGGCGATTTCTCAACTCTGGCTGTAGACTTCAATTTAGTTGTGATTCTTTGTTACATTATATAATAAGACACTATTTCCATAGGCCTATCAATTTCTTATAAATTTGACACCCTCAATATTTCATTGTTTTCCTTTTACCTGCTTCACTTAATCTTTTCTATAGTATGCTTTATTTTCCCAGTGGTCCTTTTGATCCTTAAATATTTATAGATTTTTTACACTACCTCAGGATATCATTAGCAATAAGGCACCTGTTATTTCTTGCTACTTTTCTTTTTACCTTTCTTTGAATAAGCTTCTATCAATGTTTTCTTTGCAAGTATGTTTACCTGTTAATTAGCTTGTAGAGTCTCCTACTTAAATAGCCACTCTTTTCTGCCCCGAACCTTATGATAATTACAACCAGCAGCTTGCTAGTAGAAGGGCTTTTACATAGCATCAGTTTCCTGAGTTTTCTTTTCAAATATTATGCATTTTATTCATATATTTATCAGTTTATTCCTTATAATTAAATGTTTCCTTTTTTAAAGTTTCTATGTGAAAGAATTTTTGGTCTTTCCTTCTTTACTTCCAGATATTTGATTTCCACTCTTTTATAAGTTATATGCACATTTCTTTCTTAGTGCATTTATTTTCACATCAGGAGATACTCCATTATCATCAGTGTTGCTACAGCCGTAGATAGAATATAAGCTCCATGAGGGCCGGGACCAGGTCAGCCTTGTTTACCTGGTACAAAACCAGTTTTGAATAACTACATTTTATGAATAAATGAATGGAAGAATAAATTCAATTTCAAAATATATCTTCAAAAACAGGATCTAACTGAATTTCTTCTGTGATTTTTCAGGCCTATCCCTGTTTGAGTCCAGCTGCAAAAGTGCACTTGGACTTTTGGTCATGTCAGAGCAGAAAGGATTCCAGCTCTGGACCAGGCACTCTTATTTCAAATCTTGACCTCGCCATTTAAGAGTTGTGTAACCTTAGGCAAGTCTTATAACTTATCTGTGCCAAAATTTCTTAATAGACAAGAAGAGGATAACCATCTCTTCCCTGTAGGATGGTTTTAACAGTTGTGAAAAGATTACAGTGCCCAAGGAAGATCCCCAATATGTAATATTGGTTTTTACATTTTGCACCTGTGAGATTATGTGATCCATACGCAGATTTAAAAAATAACTAATTAGTAAAAATATTGGCCTCAGAAGTTGATCACCATTACTTAATATTCTCATGATATATTTTCTACATTCTCTGTACATTTTCTTTTGTTTCTGCTGTTTTTATTTCCGTATCCCAGGTTATTTGCACAACTTCCTCACCTCTGAAGCATAAGCACATATTCTTCCCTAGCTCATCCTCTTATTTTACATCTTCAGTTCTATAATAATGCGGTATTCATCAGAGACTGGTCACAAAAAGATGTGTTGCTGTATAGATTTCAAGCAAATCCACCCTCTCTGACTGGGGCTGTAAACAAATCTCAGTCCCGCCTGTGAAATTGCAGGACCCTTGGGTATGGATTCAGCTTTCAGCCCCACCTCTCTTCTCACGAGAACACACAACAATGGAGCCAAGCGCAGAAAGTGGCTATGGCACAGCTGCGTTGTGCCCCTTCCCCCACCATGCACACCAACAGTGGTGCTTTTTTATGGGGGTCCCAGGCTGTTCTGTTCTGCACACCCCTCCAGCCAGAGCTCATACCGCCCTCCAGTCCTCTGAGGCTGCCTCTGCACAGTGGGCCCCAGCCCTCTCCCTGGGCTCCTCACTGATCTCCAGCAACCAGTTATGGCCGGTCCCTGCCACCTCGCGTCTAGCGCCAGGGATCACAGGGACTCTCTGTGTCAGTTTCTGTTAGTCTGTCTTCCAAGCGGCTGCCACTTTCTCCTCGAGCCTCGGAAACTCTGCTTCTGTCCCTGCTGACCTTCTGGCTGAAGGGGGCATCCCAGCCTGAGGATGCCTTTCTTCCTTTGCCACTCCCTCCCTGCCAAACTGGTCCTGCACTGATTTTATTTTTTCTTTTTCCCTCTTACCAGATTTTTTGAGAATCCTCCTGTATTTCAAAGTGAGAGACACTCTGCCAGGGTTCAGGAGGTGTTCTGTGCGATTCAGTGGGTTTGTAGTTGTAATTCTTGGTGTATTTGTGGGAGAGGGCGAGCTGTGAGTCTCTCTACTCCACCATCTTGGCATCTCTCATTTAGTCTTTTCTACATTGATAGACATTTAAAATTTTCAAATGTTTGATCTTATAATTTATGATGATGGTCCTTGTGTGTGAAGCTTTGTTGAAATTTTTATTGGTTTTGTCTTTCAGGAATAATTTACTAGAATTGAAGTGATTTTGTCTAATCACATGTACATCCTTAAGGCTTTTAAGACATAGATTGGAACCTCATCTTTCATGCCCTTAACTTCTAGAAATTCAGCTATATCTAATCAGAAATAGAGACAAGAGAAACAAGAAAGCAATAGAAGAGAACGAATGAGCAAGAGGTAAAAAGAATGAGACAACTAAGTTCAGTAGCTGGGCTGCACTTACCTGTAAGTCTTTAGTCTTGGAAGGGAGGAGCATGAGCTAGGATCTTGCAGTCCTATGTTATCTCAGTTCTCCTTGTTGGCATGCCTCTCGTTAGTGTGAGATTATGCCTAGCTGAGTTTCATTCTAGTGATTAAAGTTAGATTTTCTTTTTCTGTACAACATGGATTCTAAACACATGCCAACTGCTTCATCTAGTACTCCACCAAAAGAAACAGCAATCTGTTCAACACTAGAGGAAAACCTGGCTGATTTCTACTTATCAAGTCTGTATACTGTATCTTTAAAAATAATTTAAGTGATTTCTCAAGGATAATTTTGAGTAGGTCTGATTTTCCCCATCTGTACCAAACTTTGAAGCCTACCCCCCAAGTAAGACGCAACTCTGCTAGATTGCTAAATTATTGTGATCAGATAATTTATACCAGTTTATATTCCTACTAGAGGGTATGGAAAAGCACATTTCACTCCATCCTTTCCTATTTTTGGTAAAAGCTCTCTAAAGTTAGTTTGAAAAATATCTACCTAATAGGAAGAAAAAGAACTAGTTAATATAATTAACAGATATAAGAGTTGCCAGCCACGTTTCCTCTTTCTGAAACAGCAGTGAGATGGCCAATAAATCACAACTTTACTTCTTCAAATAAGTGGAAAATAAAATCGCTAATCTCTTTTCATCTGGGAGCCTAAAACCAAGATACCAACAAAGCTGATTGATTTTTTTATCAGGATCAGATTCTCAGAAATACTCAAGCATCTTAGGGTGTTATGCTAGAATGATTTTAAAAATCTGGAAAAGATTTACTCTTTAATGTGTTGTGTTAATGTACCTAAATTTACCTCATGTCCATCAAGATACTTCTAATGTGCTGAAAATTTCAGGATAATTTAATTTTCAAAGTCAATTTTGATTCCACTATTACTTTTTCCTAGAAATTTAATGAACTTTAGAAAGGTAATTATTTGCCAGTACAAACTACTGATGCTTCAGCCATGTGCATATGAATCACATTATGAAAATCCTTGCACAAATTGGTTCACTCTAAAGTAGCATCCGATAGCCGCTCTCTCTAGTTTTTAAGCTTAGTTTGCCCTTCTGTAAAATTCTCTGCAGGGCCGATAGTAGGATCTTAACATTTAGAGCACAACACTGGGGTATCCTTTTCACTTGTAAATGACTCCAAAAGGGTAATTATTTTTGAAGATAAGGTGGGCTTGCTTTAGTAGAATATTTAATGAACTAAAGTAGCATAATGAATAATTCATTTTGTTTGATACTCTAAATACTGAAGGCAAGGACTGATTTATTTTAAAGTAAGGCATGCTAATTTTGAGTTTATTCTTTTAACTGTCAGCTGTTTTAACAAAGCACATATAGTCATATCTTGGAGATATTGCAGGTTCGGTTCCAGATTACTGCCATAAAGCAAATAGCGCAATACAGAGAGTCACTCAAATTTTTTGGTTTCTCAGTGCATATAAAAGTTACGTTTACACTATACTTTAGTATATTGAGTGTGCAAGAGTATTATATCAAAAAAGGACATACCTTAATTTAAAAATACTTTATTGCTAAAAAATGCCAACCATCATCTGAACCTTTAGCAAGTCATGATTTTTTGCTGGTGGATAGCTTGAAATACTGTGACAATTACCAATTGAATTATGAAATATTGTCACAGTTAACAAAAAGTGACACACAGACATGAAGTAAGCAAATGCTTTTGGAAGAATGGCACCAATAGACTTGCTCTACACCGGGTTGCCACAAACCTCCAATTTGTAAGAACCACAGTTTCTGCGAAGCAGAATAAAGCGAGCTATGCCTGAAGTTCAGTAAAGCTGAAATAAATAAAATATGTGACAAAGTGTTTCTTTTAGAAGAGATGAAGTAAAAAACATCTTTACCCTAGTCCGCCTCTTCATCTCTTATCCTGAGTTCCAAACAAATATACCTACCTTCTCAACCATTGTCCAAATAAAGGACGTGTACTCTCTGTGGTAGGGAGAGTATGATATTGGGTTAGGACTCCCTGCCAAATAGAGCTGTGCAGGTGTTAGACTGATCATGTGTTAAGAGGTAAACATGAATGGAAGAAAGCCTTTACTGAAGGAAAATGGATTAACTTCTTGGGGAAAAGCAAGGGACTTGGAATTTTCTTGCTTAGCTGATAAGGGCAAGTAGCATGACTGACTCAACTTCACAAAGACTTTTTTTTAATGAAGTCTTAGAAGATAATAAATTCTAGTAACAGCTAAGAGTTACTGAATGTTTACCAAGCACCAGAAACTATTCTATGTACCTGTGTTAATTCACTTAATCTGTACAGCAATTCTATGAGGTAGGTTCTATTATTATCTCTGTTTTACAGATGAGGACATTGAGACTTAGAGGACTTAAGCAGATCACACCAATTGCTAGTGGATTCAAACCCAGATAGGCTGAATCCATAGTTTGGTAACCACTGTCTTCTATATTACCTCAGAAAGAAAAAAAACAACTCTGAAGTTTTAAAAGTGAATTGTTGCCTTGATTATTAAGGAAAGGGGAAGGCTTTTGAGAAAGGAGTATGTATTGCTACAGCTGGAGAGACTGTTGTTGAAATCTGAAATTTGTTACTGAGGGAAATAAAATACCTCATTTTGAGGGGAAGGGGATTATATGGTAAGGGTCAGGGAAGTTGGTTGTTTTGCGTTATTTCAAGTGGCTACTTTGTCCTCTGAGCTCTTCTATAGCTTGAAGATTAAGGATTATAATCTCTAACAATTTGTTTTATGATAGATTTGTGGTTTGACATGAATGGAGAAATGGACTCTTATAAAGATCTAACCTATTGAGAGACAAAATATCAACTTCTCAATTATAATATCTAATCAGAGAAATGACTTTTCCGCACCATGTCCTAAATGATTTTATCTGAAGTCAAACTGAAAATCAGAAATGTCACTTTCTGACTCTTAAATTATTACCATAGAAATTATTGGGTTTTTAAAAAAAAAATTATGTAGAAGCTCCTCAGATTGCCGCACACTCCTGTAGTCAAATATAGGCACTTCAGGAGCACCCAGATAGGCTCAACAATTTACTTACTGTTGTATAAATAAACCTTTTTCATAAAGATTTTGCTGGAAGTCACTTCGGATATCTAAATATGTGAGGAAAAAATTCCACTTTTTATCTCAGTCATGTAGCTGTTGGTCATGCTGTTTTCATGATGTGCATTTTCTCTGAAAATTGTTCATTTAGAAAACAACTGTAGATAGCGTCAGAGGACCAAAATGGTGTTTTAATTCACAAATAGAAAGTCATCCTTAGCATGGCCGTGTTCCAGTGCAGCTTTATTTATGGACCCTGAAATTTGAATTTCACATAATTTCCTCATGTCACAAAGTAATCTTCCTTTTCCCTCAATTATTTAAAAATTATAAAAACCAATTTTAGCTTGTGGGCCTTACAAAAAAAGGCAGTGAGCCAGATTTGGCCCGTGGGCTGTCATTTGCTGACCCTTGCTCCATTCATAGCTTTCCAATATTTTTACAATTGTAGTAATTGTAAATATATATATTATGTAAGACTGATTAAATATTGATGATTTCATGAATTTTATGAGGAAAATTTTAAATAACTTGATGCAATGATTCAAGTTATGGAAGAAAATATCATAAGTGAAATAAGAAAATGGAAAAAACAGCTAATGGTGGCAGTACTTAATTGGTACCACTTTCTGATATTTGTCTTTGCTCTTTAGATAGTATGTACACCCTAAAGATGAAAATGAGAATATAATTTGAATATTTGAAAATATTTTTATACTGACAAAATGGTAAAGTACTGGTAATTTCACATAAGCTTTGTCTTCATATTGAAAAATACCATGGAATAATAGCTAGCATTTCTTTGGAGATTCAGGATTCTGTGGAATAGAATTTGAAAAACATAAGGAGAAGTTTATTAATTTCTCTTTTTCCCAGTCTTCCTCCTTGGCATACTTGAGGAAAAGCGAAATAATTGTGTTTAACTGTTAAGAAAATCACAGGTTGGTATATTAGGTAAAACTCCCATTTAAGAGAGTTTCTGCATGTTTCTTTGGGAGGGAAGATCTCACCAGCATAATGTACTATGTTTGTACCCAATAGAAAAACACATGTCTGGAGATTCATCTTCTTAATGAGAAATCTTAATGATCTATGACCCTTTGTGATTCTTTCTTAAACTAACCCTCTTTTGGGGCAAGGGAAAAAATGCATTCTGCTTTTTCACTAACAGAAGCTTAAGAAAGCTATAGTTTATAAAGAGACTCAACTCTTAAAACAGGAACTTAGAAGAAAAGTGGTTTGGAGAGAGACCAAGTCAAAGAATCTGGACCTGCATGTCTCTGCAACCCAAATACTGTTAATTTCTAGAAAACTGGAGATCAAGTCAATTAAAAATTAGTCCTGCAACCACTAAGACTTCCTTTCCAATCAATTTATCTCAGGTTATATAGATTTGAATAGCCCATTCTTGACTTTAGTGTAAAAATGTCATTGACATTGACTGTCTGACCCATGGTAGGGCCTTTTTTCTGTCATGAAAATCTACCATCGTTAATGGTCCAAGTTGTCACTTTTTTGATGTGATACCTGAGATGGCTGATAATGGAAAAATACATGAATAATTGAATAATTGTGTGAATTTTTCAGTGTTTTCTCAATTGAATTACCTGAGGAGAAGTGTATAATGAAAGGAACTCAGTACTTATATATATATGGATCTTGCCTGAACTGTGTGTTTGCACGCAAGTGCATATGTACCCATATTCAAGAGCTAAGCATGGATTTTATGAAATTCTCTACAACTTAGAAGTTAACTAAAATAGAATGCAAAAAAGTTAAAAAATAATCATGAATCATAAGGAGACTTGCTTTTCTGGAAGTCTGAGGATTTAGATTCCACATAACCTTGAATTAACTGAAGATAATTGCTCAGTTGTTGGAATCATGCAAATATGCATACCTATAATATGTCTGTTACATAGAAGATCATAATGTTGTTGAATAAATCCCTTGTTGCATTTTTATTTTTTGTATTTTTAAAGATGTAGTAGGCTCTGATTCCTTGAGTGTCCTAAATAGTCTGTGATTATTAAAAATGTGATGTAGATTTTTATTTATCATCTTTGATTTTATGTTCATGAAAAGATAACTCAGTTTAGCTGGATTTCTAACTATAGGTCTAGTTATACAAAATTCTGATTTCCATCATCTTGACTACATTGATTTTGCGCACTTTGATCTTTATTTTGTGTTATACAAAAGTCAGTATGTTGATCTACAAACACATCTGCTACTTGGATAGTAGTTATTTTAGAACTGGCTCTCTTTCCAAGCATAGTTATGACACTAAGAATCGGTACTGTGTACTCCGGTCTGCACTTACCAGGCATAAACCTCATGAAGAATTCCCAGGGCTATGTCAAGGAAGCTCCCTTTGTTCTAATTTAGTATTAGTGCATAGAGTAATATTGTGTTTGTGAGAAATTATACGAAAAACAAGTAGTCTTTGTTTTGTTTGATTCCTTGATTCTGGAATATCAATATCAATTTTTACTGTGATTAGGAACTGAATGACTGTAGCTGTATATCAGATCATTAATTCATTGAAATTCCTAATCAGTGTAACACTGCTTTTAAGGTAAAGTTTTTGTAACCTATTAAGTTGTTGCGGTATATATGGCAGTCTAACTGTAACAGTCTGATATATATGTCAGTCTAATTGTAACAGCTATTTCTTTGAGTATAAAGATTGTATACTCATTTGTTGATTGAATGCCTGAAGCTGAGAGGTTGGCCCTAAAAAATATTTAAAAAAAAAAAGAATCAAAAGAGTGTCATAGCTAGTTAAAAAAAAAGCTGCAGTATTAAGTGAGGTCACTGAGTGTGAACTGAAATACCATAGAGACCCATTCGTTTACCCTTGATGTGAAAAGAAATGACAGTATAAGGATATAGGTTGAATTATAGCTTGTATTTATACTGGATAGATAGATTTAGAAAAGAAAAGTAAAAAGAGGTTTGTTTTAGCATTAAGAAATGTTCTAGTTATTTACTGCAGCATAACATGGAATATAGAATGTCATTTCTGTTGCATTCTACTTATCATATGAGCCAGAAGGCAGCCCAGATTTGAGAGGAGTGGAAGAAGGACATGTACATATGGAAGGGATGAAATGGATGAGCCGCATTAGAGATAGCTTTCCAAGAAGTAAATATTATGTAATGATACTTGGATATATTGAATATCACTATCATGAGAACAAGTAAGGAAACACTGATAATAATTGACATGTGAACTTTTGCTCTCTTATCCCCATAATTAAAGTAAGGGATACAGACTGTGTTTGACTAGTTGGTGAAGTGTAGTGTGACACAGTGAGTATATCTTCCTGGATTTGAAGTAGATGAGGTAGGCTGACCAAAGTTCTCATTCTAGGGGACACTTCCCAGTTTGAGGGTCCCGACTATAGGTAAGCATTAGGAAGAGAGAGTACCCTATTGTCCTTGCATCTTAACCCCTAATGGAGTTAAGGGACTTTACAAAGATCTTAATGTTAGCAGATTGTGTGGCACACTCTGAACTTGAATCTAGGTCTCTTAACTGCCAAGTTACTGCTCTTCCTATTATTCCATACATCAACACTCTTTTCAGATTACCATCTGGTAATCCATGTAGAAGGACTGTCTTCATCAAATGGTGAATAAGAGCTTGCTATTTCATTATATTTTCAATGTTTTGGGGTCTTTAGAGAAATGAAAATGTTTAGTCAACTTTACAAAGGAGTATGATAGTAGTTTAAGTACATATGGTGAACCAGGGAGAATCTTGTTTTGATGGGCCCTGGAGCTTATACAGTTTTGGCCCCACGCTATAAATATAAGAAGAAAGGATGCAAAATTACAACTACAAAATTAAGTACAGGGCTCTAAAAGAGACCTGTGTAATTTAAGGGTCCTCAGGCTCAACCTTCATCAGCCTCTGGTGGTAACTTGATTAGCTTGATTGAAATAGAGTTTTGATGGGACTTTTGGAAGGACTCGCTGTCTCTCCAGACAAAGCATTGTTTCTGAGCACAACTGAAGGATGATCTTTTCTCTGGATTTAAAGTGATATCCTTTCAACATTTACAGTGGGTTTTCAGTGCACTGTTGCTTATATGTTTGAATATATACAAGGAAATTCAGGCAATGCTTTCTAGCTCTAAGAAATATGGTGCTTCCTCGAATAGTGATTTAGCATGTGGCCCTGCTTTTAAAAACCTCCAACTACCAACATTTATGTAGGAAGCAGTGCTATAGACCTTTGGAGGCTAAAGACTTGTGAGTGATGTATTCAATTGGTATGGTAAAGCAATCCTGTGTATCTGCTTATTTTTGGAAGTCATCTAATTATAAATTATTTGACCTCATACAATATGAGGATAAATGAGGATACCATCTCATGTCTGTTGAAAAATGGGTTGGTATAGTGGGACCAATTGAAGTGTTCAGAAACATGATGCTTATACAAAATAGTATTTTCCAGTCAGTTTCCAGTGTTAGTATGCCACCCATGGAATCCACAATAGGCACGGAGGAAATAGGGTAATATTTTACATTACAGAGTTTTTTGAGATGGGCAAGACTTTTATTATGTTTCCAGAGCAGTTGCGGGATATGAACTTATTTTCCCTGAAGTAACATAGCTGGGATTCAAGCCCAGGATTAGGACACAAAGGGCAACTGGCTTTTCATTATGCCACTCTGTCTCTTCCTAGAGGCCACTGGAAGTTTATACCATCCCCACTGTCCTTCCCCACTGGAAACAATTGCATTCCCAAGACCTTGTAATTTAGCTTTTTGTTATGACTGCTTTTCTCTGAGTTACTTAATTAGAATCTGCAGCTTTTAGCAGGAAAATAGTCAACCTAGCATATTTCTAACAAGCAATGTCTTTAGGGGAGAAAGTCGAAGTGAGCAAATAGAATAGAAGGAATGCATGATAGTAGCTGCTAGAATATATTAGTTGCAGACAAATTTCAGTGGGAGTGTCAGTCACCATGAATTAAATTTTTAAGTGAAGTGGCCTGAAAAACAAGAATGGGATGGAACAAAGCACGTATATATCATAGTATAGAAGATTTGGAATTCTCCCAAACCTGTCATCTTTTAATGGAGGAACTCTTAGGAGCAAAGGCAGGGCCTGTTTTGATAGAATGATCTTGGGAAATGCCTTTTAAGGACACCTTTAAACATTCCTCTTCAGACTTCATGTTTTGAAAGGCTTTTCTGGTAGATAAATAAGATTTTAAAAGCCATAGCTATATATATCCCATTTTAAAATAATCAAATTAATGTAGGTCAATGGATAATACCATTAAGCATTCTAAAGGTTTAAATATTGCTAACGAAAGATAGTTTAGTTTTTAGAAAAGAACTGTTACAGAAGATAACTGATAAATACTTGGTGAAAAAACAATGGTTTTAGTGGTACTGACAAATATGGACTAAGAGGGCTTTCCATCCTTTCGGCTCAAAGTATTTAATTATTGGTAGATAGAAAGCAGAGGGATGGTGTAGTCTACTGAGAAATTCCCTCAATAGGGAAGGTGAGATCCTGCTATTTGGGATAATATCAGTGTGATTTTTCATCATGCCACCCCACATAACATTTTAGGTACATATTTTATCTAGTAAATAGTTGATGACATGGTTCTCTGCATGAAGTTGATGAGAAACTGTTTTTTGATCTATTTTCCTTCAAGCCCATAGGTTTCTCAGAATTAGGTTTTCTGCTGGCATGATTGCAGTAATATCTACTGGAGTTTAAAATTGTGCCTATTTTTTCAAGAACAAGTTGTAAATCCTGTTAAATTGCAATGTCAAGCCCATAGTTTGCACTGAAGTTAACATAGAACAGTAGACTAACTTCCAGGCAGGCAGTGTGAGAGTATTTAGACTCCATCATGACTGAAAACATTTTTTCTTAAGTGCAAACATTGGATATATTACCTAGGGAATTAAAACACAAGCAGCTAAAGGGAACTGGATCTTTTCAGTCTGTCAAATTATGTGTGTCTGCTTCTTAATCATTATCATGAAAATGTTCTATGGGACTACTTGAACCAAGTTAGCTTTCAATTAGCATGACATTATATTGGCAAGTTTAAACTATTAGAAAAAAATATGGTTCTGGCATGGGCGTCATATACATGAAAAAGTTATTGGTGCAGTTTCCTGGTCCAACACTATCACAACCTGTTAAACTTTTAAATTCTTGACTCTGTTTTTCTGTTATATTCACTTGAAAACAACTACAAACCCAGTTAAATCCAACTGCTCACCTGCTTCCTGCCTTCACCCAGGTTGTTGAGCATTCCTGAAGTAAACCATACTACCTTTATGAGTGGTTGCTTCTGATTTTCCTCCTACCTCTTTGATTCCTAATTTCCTTTGCTAAGTCCTATTTTTCTCTTGGGCCTCATGAAGTTGTCGTTCAGGGCCTCAGTTATGAGCCCTCTTCTCTGTCTTCCTTCCATAGGTGACCACATCTAGTTCTTTTTAAAAAAGTCTATATGTTAATAAGTCCTAAATATATGTCTATAGCTCAGATTTCTTTCCATCTGTATTAGTTATCTATTGCTACATAAAAAATGCACCTGAAACTTAGTGTCTTAAAATGAAACATAATCTCCTGGTTTCTGTGGGTTTGGAATCTGGATATGACTTAGCTGGGTCTTCTGGCTCAAGGTCTCTCACAAGGCTGCAATCAAGATGTATGTATATGCAAGACTGGGACACTGTGCTGTACACCAGAGATTGACACATTGTAATTGACTGTACTTCAATAATAAAAAAAAAGAACATTAGCACAATTTCCACACACACAAAAAATGATGTTGGCTGGGGCAGTAGTCACCTCGAGGTTCGATTGGTGCAAGTTCACTCAGTGCTTGTTTGCCAGATTCAGTTCCTTAAAAATTGTTGGATCAAGTTTTTCTCTGGCGTTGGCCAGCGGCCACCCTCAATTTCTTACCACATGGGCTTTTCAATGCAGTGGCTCATAATATGGCAGTTGGCTTCAGCAAAGTGAGTAGTAAGAGACTGCTGGCAAAGTGGATATCAGTTTTCTGTAACTTAATCTCAGAAGTGACACTGTATCACCTTTGCCTTATTAGCAAGTCACTAGGTTCATCCCACATTCAAAGGGATATGATTATACAAGATCATGAATAACAAGAGTTAGAGATCCTTACAGGTCTAACATGCTAATATATCAAATTAACTTGGATATTTTATAGGTATCTCAAACTTAAAGTATTCAAAAAGGATCACATCCTTCTAACAACTTCCCAAACTGGCTATTCCCCTAGCCTTCCTAATCTCAGTGAATGGTAGCACAATGCACCAAACCTGGGAGTGATCTTTGATTTCGTGTTTACTCACTGGCCACACTGAATATATTGGTAACCCCTTTTGCTATTATCTCAAAATTATACACTAAGTCTGATGATTTTCCATCATTACCTTTGTTAAAACTCTAAGCCAAAATCAGTTCTTGTCTAAACTACTGCATTAGCCTCCAACCTGATTAGTATCCTTCTCCACCCACTATTTTTGATCCATTATAGTCTATTCTTTATATGGTAGTCAAGGCAAACTTTTCAATAATGTATATTATCTTATTAGTACCTGTATTAATTCCCTAGTGCTGCAGCAACAAATTACCACAGCTGAGTGGCTTAAAACAACAGACGTTCATTTTCTCACTGTTTTGGAGGCCAGAAGTACAAAATCAAGGTATTGGCAGGGCCATGCTCTCTATGAAGTCTCTAGATGTTCCTTCTTTGCCTCTTTGTAGCTTCTTGTGGTTATTGGCAGTCCCTGGCTTTCCATGGCTTACAGATGCTTTGCTCCAATCTCTGCCTCTGTTGTCACATAGTCACAGGGTTTCCTCCCTGTAAGTGTGTCTGTCCTTATAAGGACACCAGTATTTGGATTTAGGATCTACCACAATGCAGCGTGACCTCATTTTAACTTGGTTACATCTTCAAAGACCCTATTTCCAAATAAGGTCATATATATAAGGACCTAGGATTAGGACTTAAACCTCTTTTAGGGTGACCCACAATAGTCCCCTTCTTTAAACTTTGAATAATTTTTTTCCAGATTTCCTAGTTCTTTTTTTCCTTCTTTTAAAATTTTTTACTGAAGTATAGTTGATTTACAATGTTGTGTTTGTTACAGGTATACAGCAAAGTGATTCATTTATATATGTGCATATATATATTCTTTTTCATATTATTTTCCATTTTAAGTTATTACAAGATATTGAATATACTTCCCTGTGCACTATAGTTGGTCCTTGTTGTTTATTTTATGTACAGTAATGTGTATCTGTTAATCCCAAACTCCTAATTTATCCCTTCCCCCTACCCCCTTTCCCTTTGGTAACCATAGTTTGTTTTCTATGTCGGTGAGTCTATTTCTGGCTTGTAAATATGTATTTTTTTAAGATTCCACATATAAGTGATATCATATGATATTTGTCTTTGACTCACTTCACTTAATATTATCATCTCTAGGTCCAACCATGTTGCTGCAAATGGCATTATTTCATTCTTTTTTATGGCTGAGTAGTAGTCCATTATATATATAGACTGCATCTTCTTTATCCAGTCATCTGTTGATGGGCATTTAGGTTGCTTCCATGTGTTGGCTATTGTAAATAGTGCTGCTGTGAACATGGGGTGCATGTGTCTTTTCAAATTAGAGTCTTTGTTTTTTCCAAATATATACCCAGGAGTTGGATTGCTGGATCATATGATAACTCTATTTTTAGTTTTTTAAGGAGCCTCCATACTGTTCTCTGTAGTGACTACACCAATTTACATTCCCACCAAAAGTGTAGGAGGTTCCTTTTTCTCAACACCTTCTCCAGCATTTATTATTTGTATACATTTTAATGATGGCCATTCTGACTAGTGTGAGGTGATACTTCATTGCAGCTTTGATTTGCATTTCTGTAATAATTAGCGATATTGAACATCTTTTCATGTGCCTATTGGCCATCTGGATGTCTTCCTTGGAGAGATATCTACTTAGGTCTTTGCTTATTTTTGGATTGGGGTTTTTTTTTATATTAAGATATGTGAGCTATTTGTATATTTTTGACATTAATCCCTTGCAGTCTCATCATTTGCAAATATTTTCTCCCATTTTGTAGGTTGTCTTTTTGTTTTGTGTGTGGTTTCCTTTGCCGTGCAAAAGCTTTTAAGTTGAATTAGGTCCTATTTGCTTATTTTTTATTTTGTTTATATTACTCTAGGAGACAGATCAAAAAAAAATTTGTTGTGATTTATGTCAAAGAGTGTTCTGCCTGTGTTTCCCTCTAGGAGTTTTATAGTATTTGATCTTATATTTAGGTCTTTAATCCATTTTGAGTTTATTTTTGTATATGGTGTTAGAGAATGTTCTAATTTCACTCTTTTACATGTAGCTGTCCAGTTTTTCCCAGCATCACTTATAGAAGAAACTGTCTTTTCCCCATTGTATATCCTTACCTCCTTTTTGTAGATTAATTGACCGTAAGTGTATGGGTTTATTTCTGGGCTTTCTATTCTGTTCCCTTGATCTATGTGTCTGTTATTGTGCCAGTACCATGCTGTTTTGATTACTGTAGCTTTATAGTACAGTCTGAAGTCAGGGAGTGTGATTCCTCCAGCTTTGTTCTTCTTTCTCAAGGTTGTCTTGGCTATTCACAGTCTTTTGTGTTTGTATGCAAATTTTAACATTTTTTTCCTGGTTCACTGAAAAATACCATTGGTTATTTGACAGGGATTGCATTGAATCTGTATATTGCCTCGGGTAGTATGGCCATTTTAACAATATTGATTCTTCCAATCCAGTATCTTTCCATCTGTTTGTGTTGTCTTTAGTTTCCTTCATCAGTGTCTTATAGTTTTGGAGTACAGGTCTTTTGCCTTTTTAGGTAGGTTTATTCCTAGGTATTTTATTCTTTTTGATGCAATGGTAAATGGAATTGTTTCCTTAATTTCTTTTTCTGATATTTTGTTGTTAGCATGTAGAAATGCAACTGATTTCTGTATATTAATTGTCTATCTTGCAACTTTATCAAATTCATTGATGAGTTCTGGTAGTTTTCTAGTAGCATCTTTAGGATTTTCTATGTATCATATCATGTCATCTCCAAACAGTGACAGTTTTACTTTTTCTTTCCCAATTTGGATCTCTTTTATTTCCTTTCCTTCTCTGATTGCTGTGTTTAGGATGAATTATTTTTATTACAAATAAAATAAAATACAAGCCCTACATGAGTTGGCCCCAGCCTGTTCTTCATGCCTTACCCAGTTCCACTCTCCCTTTTGTCTGATATGTTCCAACAATATTGATCTTCTTTCTGTTATACAGCTATGCTGAGCTTGTTTTGGTGTCATGGCCTTTGCATATGCTCTTCCTCTTCCTAAGATGTTTTCCCTCCATATCCACATATACTGCCTCCTTCTCATGATTTAAGTCCCAAGTTGCAGGCAAGACCTTGGAGAAATTAAAACAGTAACTTCTATACCACATCACCCTTTTTCCTGTAGTCTTATTTCCTTTCCATCACAAAATTTATCATTAAACAAAATATATTACTTGTCTCTTGTATTTTGCCTGGCAAGAATGTAAGCTTGATGAAAGAAAAGTCTTGAACTGTCTTGTCTCCTGTTATGTCTCTGGTACTCCCAATATTTGGAATAGTACATGGTATATGTTGGTCAAAGAGTTTATATATACCTCTTACAACCTCAGAGAGCAAGATGATATGCAGAACTGCTAAGCTGAGTCTGGAAAGTAGTTGATACCAAATGCTGATTTACATCTGATCTTCAGAACTTGTGGAGGTGAAAAGAATTTACATGTCATGTTTCTAGATGTGGTTGGAAGAACAGTCAATGTTAGAATTCAATTCTTGAAGACCCCCAAGGAAGGAAAGCTCTAGGCTAAGTGCTGGGAAGTTAAGAACCAACCAGATCAGACAGGCATAAAGCAATTTATATTCTCTTTGAGGAGATAGTGCAGCTCCTATGATAAAGAAGCAGGAGCCTCAGAGAGTGAAAACCTTTGAGTTGGGTGACTGTTACAAATACCTAGTTGAAAACCATGTAAAATCACATGGAAAGAATCTCAGTCCATGCATGGACTCTGTAAACACACACTGTCCAAAGAGATAATAGCGCTACCTGCAGGTGAATCATTGGATGTGGATTGTATATGCCTTTGTTTATGAATGTATTTGCATCAGAGGTCTTAGAGCTAACTTTGTTTTATTTATTACTGACCATTAGAAATACTGTCTGTAGAAGACATGGAAACATTCTCTAGCTGTATGGCCTTGGGAATGGTAATTTACATAGACAAAAAAAAATACCTACCTAATTGAAAATTTGTAAGGATTAACAAAATGATTTATGTGAAGTACTTCGATATATACCTGGCGCTAAGTAAGTGCTCAGTAAAGGTCAACAGTTGTTATTAATAAATATTGAAAACAGAATATGCAAAATAAGATATGAATATACATAATTACCACAACTATCTACAAATGTTGGTGATAAATGAGAATATTTCTTTTAAGTTTCTGGATTCTTCATTGTTGTACTAGCTTCCTCTTACTGCTGTAACAACTTAACACAAACTTTGTGGCTCAAAACAATACAAATTTGTTCTCCTTCAATTCTGAAAGTTAGAAGTATGAAATGCATTTTTGGGGGCTGTAATCAGGGTGTTGGCAGGGCTGATTTTTTGGGGGCTTCAGGGCAGAAGCTATTCCTTTAATCTTCCAGCTCCTGGTGGTTTCTGACGTAACTTGGCTTATGGCTTCATCACTCCTATCTCCGCTTCTGTTATCACATGGCCTTCTCCCTGGTGGTCATGTTCTTACTGAGTACCTAGGGGTGACTACTAAACACCTTTATAAAAGATAGCCAGTTTGGCTGTGTTCTGTGGCCTCAGAATTGATTTTTTTTTCCTGTCTGATAGAGCTAATTATTCTGACTAGTGACTAAACTTGTGATAAGGAGGTACCAGCCATGCCACAGATCATTTGGCAATGTGACGTTTTTGCTTATAACAACTTAGGGAAGGTATTATTGGCATCTAGTGGGTAGAGGTCGTGGATGCTGCTCAAATTCCTACCATGCACAGGACAGCCCCCTACAATGAAGAGCTGTCTGGCCCACAATGTTAATAGCAATGGGGTTGAGAAAGCCTGCCATAAGGAACTCTAAAAAATGCTATTGCTTAGACCTTCATTTTTCAAAGTAGGGATCATGGACCGGCAGTTTTGGCATTACTCAGGTCATTTGTCTCTTTGAAAGCTCCCCCAGTGATCCCAAGATGCAACCCCATGTTGGGGAGCTCTGCTCTCCTTAGGTTTTCTGCCACTATACCCTACTTTCCTCACAAGTTATGGCTGTGGGTAAATTAAGTTTGACTGGAAAAATAAAGCTCTTAAATACTTTTTGCCACATATAACAAACATCAGATATTGGAGTTCTAATTAACATAAAGCCTCTTTTCCTTGAGAGTTGCTGTAAGTTTCTTCAATCTGTTGAATTTTAAACACAGAGAAATGTGGTAAGTGTCAGGTTTATCCAACTATTCATTTAATATATTGGCAGGAAGAACTCACAAAGGAGGGCAGATCCACACAGCTCAGATCATGTTTGCAGCCCACAAGAGCGAGGATGGAATATATTTGCTTTTCCTTCCTGGCTTTGTCACTTGCCTCATCCAATCTGCTGACTTTGGAACCCAAAACATTTCTTTAGTATGAGCTTTTGCAGCAGAATTACAGTGGAGGGCATGGTGAATACGAAAGGTGTAAGAAAGATGAATTAGAGAAGTGGCGGCTGGAAACCGTGTAGTGTTTTTATTTATGCTCTCCATTCTTGTGCACAGTGCACTTTCCATTTTAGCTAGTCAGGTTCATCCATTTACTGGATTTTCTCCTGTCACCAAGTAAGTATGAGTTGCATTGAATTTTTTAGAATTTTGTGGCAGCATATGGAATGTTTCCATTTCTCCAGTGGTTCCCAGTAATTTAAGTTTGGGATTATTATGTATAGTTAATTCAGTTAAGGCTGTAGTTATCAGCACAGCCCTATAAATGTTCAGTTGGCATATAACAATAAAGAGCAACATATACCTAACTAAGCACCAATGTTTAATGTTAGTCACACATTATTGTATTTGATTTTCAGAGTAATTCTCTAATGTGGAGACCATTCCCCTCATTACTTTACAGATGAGAGGACAGAGGTATAGAGATAATAATTATTAATTCGTCCGTCTTTGCACAGCGGGTGAGAAGTTGAGTGGGGCATCAAAACAGGCAATTTTACTCTTGAACATACGCACTTAGCAACCTTCATTGTATATTTCTTCAAGTTTCTCTTTGCAGGCAAGCATCAGCTAGTGCCAGGGTTTTTCAGAGCTATAGCTGGTAATCCTAAGCAACTCTCAACTTTGCAAGGGATGATTGCATAAATTTCCAATGACCTTGTTACTGAGGCCTTTTTCTAGGAAGCTGCATCCTCGCCACCATTCCCCTAAGATAGGTAGTTTCCCTACCTTTCCAAAGCTGAGAAAAAGGCCTAGTGTTTCAAAATACATTTAGTTCCTATTGATAATAATGTTATGGAAATAGACTTTTTCTATGCATCTTGGTAATTCCACTGATCTCTTATTTAACTGCCCTGAAGGTGTCTTTATATTGTTGTTCACATGGTTTCTGATTAAAACACCATGATACTAAGCACTGACTGGAATACAAAATCTAAAAGTAGCTTTTTGTAATTTTTTCTTTAAACTTAAAAAAATACTTTTCTTATCTCAAAGCATTCATTTATTATAATAAATGAATGTAGTTATAGGGCATAAATTTCAAAAGAGTTGTGACTCATAAAACTATAAAACAAACACATGTAAAAGATTTATTTATTTCACCAATTAAAGAAGGAACTGGAAGAAATGTGACAACTGGTTCAGAGGAGATGTCAAACAACTACAAATTTATATACAATAAGGAATTTAGGAATGGATTCACCACAACTGATCTATACATAGGGCAATAATCAGTTGGATCCCACTAGGCACAAATAGTTTGCATTTCTATGGGCAAGAATTATTTGCATTGCTGTAAGCTTTATAGAAATCCACTTTATCTTTACAGAGGTGTAAAATAGCATATTCAAAGACAAAGGTGCACAAATAAGATCAGATAATCCCCAGAGGCTCCAACTTTCCATCAAAAGGATACACAGTAATCTCTGTTGCTCATTCCAGAGTCTCAAATATTTCCTTAAAGTACTATCATGTGGATGAATTCATGTGAATCATTCTTCTACAGTATACATTTCATTCTTTCAGTTATCCAATAAATAGGGCCTATCATCTGCTTGGAACAATTTGATGGGTATTATAAAAAGACCAGGAAATATGGTGTGTGTGTGTGTATGGGTGTGTGTCTGTCTGTCCAGAATCTATTTTAAGTAGATTCTTATTGCTATCCTAGTGTTTTTATTAGTGACCCATTAAAGTAGATCTTATGACTGACAATATTGAAAATTGTTATAGTGAAAAAAGTATTTAGCAATGTGGTTTATCCCAATAGCTCTTGGATTGAGAAATACATGTTTCTGATTTGTAGAATTAAAATACTAGTAAATCATCCAGATTCTTGAAAAATTTGGGATAATTTGATTCTGTGAAAACATTTTTAGAAAATTTTTTTCTTGCTTTATTGAGGTATAATTGGCAAATAAAAACTGTATATATTTAAGGTGTACAACTTGATGTTTTGAATGTGATTTTTACATTTAAGCTAATTAACATATCCATCACCTCACATAGTTGTCATTATTTTTGGTGGGATAAGAATGTTAAGGATTTACTCTCATCACATTTCAAGTATACAATAAAATATTGTTAACTATAGTCACCATGCTGTGCATTAAATCTCCAGAACTTATTTATACTACATAACTGAAACTTTATACCCTTTGACCAATGTATGCTTATTTCCCCTACCCTTCCCCATACCCCCAAACTCTGGAAACCACAGTTCTATTCTCTGCTTCTGTGAGTTTGACTTTTTCAGATTCAAGATGTAAGTGAAATCATACAGTATTTGTCTTTCTGTGCCTGGCTTATTTCACTTAGCATGACATCCTCTAGTTTCATCCATGTTGTCAAATGGCAAGATTTCTTTATTTTTTAAGGCTGAATAATGTTCTGTGTATGTGAGTGTATGTGTGTGTATCTCACATTTTCTTTATCCATTTGTTGATGGACACTTAAAACCTTAAAGCCTTTTCTAGGGAACTTTTACAAGGATACAAAACATATTTTTATGAAAAGCAGTACATGTTCATATTTTTTTTAATTGAGCAAACATAGCAATATGGAGGAAAAGCAAGATCAATATAATTACTTGTTTGCTGAGATCATACTTTATGCTGTGACTTAGTTTTTTCTAGTCATTTCTCTGTTACCTATATTCATATCATTCATAATAAGGTTTGTGCTCTCTATATAGCATTGGATTCTGTTTCTCTCTTAACATTTTATTTTGACTATTTTTCCAAGTGGTTAACTTCAAGATTTGTGAAGACTGTATAATATTTCATCTTATAGGTATTCCCTACAATTTATTTTAATAGTTCTCTTTATTAGTAATTAGAAACCTAATGCTTTATTAAATTTTTCTTTACATAAATCTCTGTCTGGATGTATGATTATTTAAGGTGATGTATTAGTTACTTATTGCTCCATAACAGATTACCACAAATCTAGCAACTTTAAATGATGCAAGAGTATTATCACACAGCTTCTGTGGGTCAGGAGTCTGGGCACAGAAGAGCTGGTTCCTCTGCTCAGGACCTCGTAAGGCTGAAATTAAGGCATCAGTTCAGCTGAATTATTCTGAAACTTGAGATCCTCTTCCAAGTTCACATGGTCCTTGGCAGATTTCAGTTTTCTGTGGCTGTAGGACTGAGGTCCTCAGCTCCTAGGGACTGCACACCATTCTGTAATATATGGTTCTCTCCACAACATAGCAGTTTGTCCTTCAAGGCCAATAGGAAAGTATCTCTGCTCTTTCTTATTTTTCTAACATATTTTATGTGACCTCTAGACCCTTTTTTAAAGGGCCGCTTGATTAGGCCAGGTCCACCCAGGGTAATCTTCTTTTGAGTAGCTTAAAAATCAACGGATAAGTTTATTTATTTGCAAGTACAAAACATGTTCACTTTTCCAATATCACATGGACTAATTGTGGCAGTGATATCCCATCACATTTATAGGCTTCGTGCATACTCAGAGGATTCTAGAGGATGTGAATATCAGGGAGTAGGAATCTTGGAGGGCCATTTCACAATTTTCACTACCACAGACAGATTTCATTTATCTGTTCAAAGATGTATGCTTTCTTTATCATGTATTGTTCTTATGTATTCTCATATCTTGTGCAGTGTTGTATATATCTTTCATTAATAAGTCTATCACTTTTTGTGGCTGTACTCTATAATTGACCTAATCTAGAATTAAAATGTATTTTGGTATTTTGTGGGGCAGGTTCTACTTGAACTAGAAGTTCTCCTCTCCCAGTAATCTCCTGCCCATCACTTTAAAATCCTTTCCACCCTGGTCCAAAGTCATCCCAAATATCACCCCCATCTGAGGATGTTTTTGTGATCTCCCCAGGCAGTCCTGAGCACTTCCTATAGACATGAAAATTCTTCTCTTAAAATACTTATCCCTTTGCTATAATTGTTAGTTTTCATCTCTCTCTTACATGTGATTTTTGGCTACAGTGACCATTTCCTAATATAATGTGTCCCTATGACTTAGAACAACATTTGAAACATGATGGGCACTCAAAAATTTTGAAAATAAATGTTTAAGTGTCCATATAAAGATATTGTTATACTTTGTGAGAGGGTGTTTTTTCTCAGGATAGTTGTCATAGTTTAATGACATACGAAATAAGCTTCAATGGGGCTAATTTTAAATATACTTTTTGGGTAACTTCTAGTTGCAGAGTGAGTAAGAGCTTCTGTTCATCCTCTCCATAGGGACTCTATCCCACAACTTTATCACGCATTGGTTTATTTAAATTGTGCACTTGGTAAAATACTTTATTTGTGTCATGCACAAATGAATACTTAAAAAATTATTTGATTAGAGTGAAAAAAGTATAATCTTGAGTTTAGTAATATAAAAACTAAGTATTAAATAAAATATAATGGATGATTTTTTGAGCATAAATAATTATTATATATCAGCCAGGAGTGGAAAGAAAAGAGACATAGGAAAAGACCAGGCATTTTAAACTGTCTACAATTAAATGTCACCATTAAACACCATAAAGACAATTATTTTATTTAAAAGTAAATTTTTGAAGTAGGTATTTACTACCTCAATTTGTTAGGGGAAAACAGGTCAAAAGTGAAATAAACTCAAATGAAATGAATACAGTGCATATTTATGTCCATGCTTTTTGGATGAGAAAGCGGGGGCTTAGAGAGGTGAAGTAGCTTGCCTAACCTAACCCAGGAGAATTCATTCTCATTCTAAAACCAACTCTCTCTGCTTTCTGAGTAGAACAAAACAAGTGAGTACAGCTTCCCTCTATTTCTCTTCTAAACTTCCCTTTGTGTTCCTACATGTGTCCTTTCTTTCTCTTCTGCCTGTTGGAGAAGGTGTCCCACTTTTCCCCCTAGATTCCTTCCTTCCTCTGGCTCTGCTTCTCTTCGCTGCAGTTTGCATAGAAGTCCTGGTCCGGTCCCTCCTCTCAGTTCTAGTTGTCCCTCAACTTCTCTATTGCCAACTGTGGATTTCACATCCTACCATTAAGAAAAAAGCAAGTGAAGCTGATTATCCTCCTTAAACTGTCGGATTGTGCCCCCATTTGTCTAAAGACTGGCCAATATCACCAGCAGTATCTGAATTTTCAAGCACTTGCCTCTTTTTATCCTTTCAGTACCTAAGCTCTACTGATCATGTTCTTAAATATCCTTGCTTGCATCATGGACCTCACTCCTTCCTGACTGACTTCCCTTCACTGCCTGATTTTTCTCAGATTTTCTCCCTTTTGATTCCCTTTGGCTATATCATAAATATTTGTAGGTTTCAGAGTTGAAAGCATACAACTTCTTTTCCTTCTCTTCCTGTTTATCCTAGTTGCTTTAACTTCAGCGACAATTACAACCTTGTTATCTTCCATCTCTCTACTGAGCTTCTGGCTAATATTTTAAATTAACTACAAGACAATTCTAATAGGAGATTCCACAAGCAATTTAAAATCGACATGCCCAAAATATAATTTCTCCAGTCTCATTGCTCAAAATGTCTTCTTTACTTCCATATATTGTTAAATAGTAGTATAATAGACCTAGTTGCTCAAACTATATGCCTCAGATCCACTTTTGAAGCTTCCTTTTAACACCACTTCCTTTAATATAACTAAGCTCTATTTATTCCCAAATCTATTCTGTTCTCAAAGTCTTCACCCCTACTCCATTAAGGCTGACCCTCCTTCTCGTCTTCATGTACCACTGCCTGTTAAGTAGTATCTTCTACCTTCCGACTATACTTTCTAAAATAGTTCAGATTACTAACCTATAAGCATCCATTGGCTTTTCATTGTCTATACTGCAAAGAGTGTTAGGGGTGTATGAAAGGGGGCAAGTCAGAATCTTGGGTGAGTTGTCATGTGTATTCTGAGGAAATGTATACAATGTACATATTTTTTCATTATCAAAAAAAGTATGTAAAGCTGCATGAAGTATTATTGGATGATGAAGTTAGAATAAGAGTGAAAAACATTGTAGGGAACTCGAGGGAAAAGTCCCCAACTTTTTGCCTAGCATATCTTGCTCTTAACAATCCTACACTGACATCTTTAACTTCTATCCCCCAACTTGTGGTCTATTTACACTTCATTCCTGAAACTTGCCATTTCACATCCTTGCTGTGATGGTTTCCTATTGCTGTTGTAACACATTACTACAAACTGAGTGGCTTAAAACAACCCAATTTTTAATCTTACTGTTCTGGTGGTCAGAAGTCCAAAATGGACTGGACTCACTTGGCTACATTCAAGAGGTTGGCATGCTTGCATTTCTTCTGCAGGATCCAGGGGAGGAATCTGTATCCTGGCCTTTTCCAGCTTCTAGAGGCCACAGACATTCCTTTGCATTTCTTCTCTCTGAATCTGATTCTTCTATTGCCTTTTTATAAGGATGCTGTGATTACATTGGGCTCACCCGGGTAATAATCTCCCATCTGAAAATCTTTAACTTAACCACAGCGGCAAAGTCCGTTTGCTGTGTAAGGTGACTTAGTGACAGAATTGAGGAATTCAAATGTGGGCATGTTTGTGGGTGAGCATTATTCTGCCTATCAGACAGACAGTTTCACCCATTGTTTGTCCTAGCTCCAAAATTTCCTTTTCTTTAGAAAGTCTTTCCTTTATGTCCCAGCTGAAATGCTTCTTGTGAAAACTCTTTCTTATGACTTCATCAGATCCAACCTGAAACAGAATAGATTTCCGCCCTCTACTCCCTCAGCACATTATACTCACCATATGGCAATAGGGGCAGTCTAATTAAGTAGGTAAGCATTTGTCTTGTTTATTGGTCTTTGAGCCTTCTTTATTAGAGTGCATTACATTGTCTTTGTGTCCCCACTGCACTACAGCGCAGCATTTTGTAACTAGTATGTGCTTAATAAGTGTTTATCAAATGATGAGTTTGAATGCCAAAATTCAACTGCATAGAGTAGCAACCACATTCAGTCTTTCATTCATTTTATTTCAGCTAAATTTTACTGAGCATCGGTTATAAAAAGATGAATAAAACACACGTACACCCTGGAGGGACTCTAAGTCCGGTGGAATAGACAGACATATAATTAAAGAGAAGCTGATAGTGTGAGGTAGCACGTAAAGAAAGCTGGTATGTACAGGAAGTTTCACAGATGAGAGGGATGTGAGTTGAGTCTCTAATAGGGCTAATATAATAATAATAATGGCAACAACAGTCAACTGCAGTAAAATTAGTAACAACTGCAGCTTTTGTGTATTCAGTTTGTTCTTTATGCCAGTGCTTTTCTAGGCACTGTGCTATATGTACTGTACCTGTTTTGTAAATGAAGAAACTAGTTGCAGAGAGGTTATTTGCCCCAAATTATGCAGCTGATTGGTAGCAAAACTGAGTTGAGAACCCAGACAGACTGATTGCTTATAACCACTGTGATATGCTCATTTCACATAAGATTTAGTAGTGATTTATGTGAAGCCCATTGGTGAATGGTATTCTTAACAGGAGACAGGCAAATCATCTCAGGCTCATCCACCCAGAAATTGAAGCTTCTTGAAATTAAGTCACTGATAGCATGAGCTGCTATGTGACAATAAGGAAATACAGGAGAATCTCAGTAAATGTTTATATAAAGTTTACATTGTGATTTCTGGGTAGGAATTTTAACTATGCAGCAAGTACAGCAAAGCTTGGATATCTATGACTAGGCATGTTTAATCTATCTTTCAATATAAAATATAATAAATTACCTTAAAGAGGTTTCTAGAGATTACTGTAGATTGACCAAGATATTAAATATCTGAAATGCTCCATGATTCTCTATTGTTTTCCCTAATATACAGCGTTTGGAGAGACTCAATTAAGGCTCTTGATGTTACCAAATTGATGCTTTCCAAACCAATTTAATTTTAAGAAATAGAATCATAAACTAGCCTGTATGACTTATAGAAATGAAATGAGTAAGGAAATAGTATTTTGAACAAGAGTAAAGTAATAAGGTAGTTAAGCTGAAAGGTCTTGCAGTGTATAGTTGGATCCTGGAGTTTCTTGGGCAGTGCTGATTAAACTCACACTGAGAGAGGAACTGATTCTCACTGCTAACCTGAAGGCTGGAGATACCAGCTTGAAGATTTCCTGCAGCTCCAGTTAGTGTGGTGCCTGGGAAATGGGATTCGGGTTTTAGCAATGCATGTGTGACTCAGGCTTGCACTTTAATATGGCAGTTCGTCAGATGTGTCTGATGAGTCGGCTTTTCGGGCTAGGTTTCATTTATGTCTTTATGTGAACTCCAGGTCCTTGGTTAGAAAACTGAAACAGGCTATCATTTATAAGAGCTGGAGTTAAAATAGCTTATTCTCAATGCTTATTTTAAAAATTCACTGACTTTGTGAGTAAAAAGATAATGGTGACACTTGACTGCAAGTAAAGGATTTTGATTTTGTTTTGTGAATTAAAATGTGTTTTAACAGACTTTTATTAATGTGAATGAATTAATCATTTAAAAATACTCAGAGGTACCTGAAGCTTTAGGAGAGCAAAAAAATGTGACTCAAATCACCATTTCAGCTTCCTCATCTTTAATAAAGTCATAGTGATTGAAAGCTGAATATGATCATTCCTCAACTGTCTTGCAGAGAAACTTGTGCTGTCATGGATTGACACTATATTTGAACTTTGTTCTGACTTGCTACTTTTTGAAATTCAGTCTTTCAGCTCAACTATCTCAGTCTTGTACAAAAATTAAAAAGGGATGATTTTCTGATGAAGACAACGTTCATTTTGGTTAATTTCAAATGAAATATTTCCCGCTTTTGAAATTCAAAAACTAGGCTAGTGTCCCTTCTAGTATCCCTCTGAGAGCCTTGTAGTAGGGAGAAATGATGTATCTTTCTGTAGCTTTCATATGCAGGTACTTTCTTTTAGTAGAGACCAAGTCTTAAAGTTCTCTTGGAGTATCTCTTAGGGTTTTTTTTTTTTTAAAAAAGAGAATTGTAAAATTATAATCAAATCTTTAGAGGCATAGAATTTATGTTTTTCTTCTCATTTGGAAAGAATGATACTGAAGAAAACCATATTCTAATGCAGCATGGAACATTAAAAAATGTCCCTGTTGGTTAATTTATATTTAAAATAAATTGTTAATAAAATAGTCCTTTTAAAGGGATTATTCCCACTTATTTAAACACAATTAGGTCCTCTAAATAAAGTGAAATTCTAAATCTTCAGTGAGCCTAAGATTTTAAAAATTTTGGGGGGGGCTATGGAGACATAATTTTGATATTACTGGTTTTGATTTAATTTAGGAACCTCCACATACAGGAAAATAGACTACAGATCCTGTTCACATTGTTTCCATTTGTGGAATTCATTGCCCCAATCATGCATGATAAAAAATCTAATAAAAATCTTATAATGTTGCTATATATTTTTTAAAATGTATGTTTTTCTTTTTTATCTTTGCTTTAGGGAACAGCCTTTAAGAGCTGGAAGATGAAAGCTCCGATTCCGCACTTGATTCTCTTATATGCTACTTTTACTCAGAGTTTGAAGGTTGTGACCAAAAGAGGTTCTGGTAAGCAGTGTTCTTCCTTTTCTTTCATTATGGCTTGATGTGATGGTGCTACATTTACACGTGTGCCATTGGTGGAAAGGTTGAGAATTAACCAGGAGCCATGTTGTGGAAATACTGCAGAGTTATCTTTAAATGAGTGAAACATAACTCAGGGAATTAGAAAGGTAGGAATAGCTTGAAAAAGATGTGGCTTATTTCATTAATCACAATGAATTGGAATAAATTCATTACCAAAGCTTGCAGATGATTTTATTTTATAGTATGATTTTCAGCATTCTTTTAAAAAGAATGTCATTTAAAGTTTTGCATGGAAATATCATGAATTTTTTTTCACATTACCTTTTACTGTCATCATTTCCATGTCAGCTATGTGTAGGGCAGATTCTTTTTAGGATTTTACTTCAGCTGATTTGCTGAATTATTTTGCAGATATTTTAATAAAGCACCAGAGTTATTAAAGAAAGTGTCATGGGGAAACATCCTAATAAGTTAAGAGGAAATACAGAGGTAAAATAGAATGGTAATATGAAAGGAACTGCTTAATAACATAATGTTGAGGCTTATGGAAAACATTACATGTTAGCAGACATCTTGGTTTTCAGTTGACTGTTGATACGTGGAGTTAGCAAAATGTATGAGACAATTGAATAAATACTGTTATTTGTGTGAGGTTGTATTATGTCTAACAAGTCGTGGATAATACACAGTCTTGCCACACTCACATTTTACATAGGAGTACAGAATTTTTGAAGCTATAGCTTCTGGGTACAATGGAGGAAGAAGGGTATTATGTTTAGTTCCTAGAACTAGAATGTCTTATCTGTTAGTTCTAGAGAGACAGTGGGGTAAAGAAGAGAATGTGCAAGAGGCTACAGTGTTGTGATATCAAGAATTGCACAAATAAAAGTATCTTTGGAATTCAGAAAGGAGAGGGAATGAAAGGACTGAGGTGCGGCTACAGCAACCATTTGCAGTCCCTTAGGTTGACAGGCCTCAGATTCATATTGATTAAATCAACGAACAGAGCCACATGCAAGGGAAGTAGAGAGCAGTCTGCTCTTCTGAGCCCCACCTTGGAGGAAAGTCTGGGGAGGGATCCCTGAGTACTTTGTGCTTGCCCAAGGGGCTGATGATGTGAGGTTGAGAGTAAAAGGAATTTGACTGAGCCTCTGGACTCTAGATCTTTGTGGTTATTGTATAGCTGTTGTATCTGCCATTGATGTGGTTGTAGGCAATATGAAAAAAATACTGCTTCTATGTATACACATTATTTTGTCTGTTCCTCTTGGTGGATATTTTTGAATGAGAGAAAACCCTAGGGCAGGATTATGATGTAGTAGCTTTTGTACTTCGAATGGATTACTGGCAAATAGCAGTTATCTTAATTTCTTTGTCTGCCACTTGCAAGGAAAGTTGAGCATACCCGTGTGAGTTAGAGTATGTAGAAGGGGAAGTAAATTGTGATGAAAGCTGATAATTTCTATAGCAGTGCTATTTTCTTGAACAGCAATTTACATTAAAAACACTTAACATGAATCTGGCCACGTAGAAGAGAAACACGCATCTGTATGAGTATTATAACAAAACGAAACTCCCCAGAATGGAAATATTGATTGAATCTTAAAAACTTCTTTTTTTCTGGTTATTATACTTTATTATACAAAATTTGTTTTTATTTTGGTATATGTCAGATCTATGATTTATTTATCAAAATGCAAGTGTGATTTTTTTCTCCCATCATCAGATAGTGGTGCCAGGTCCATTCTGTCTATATACTAATTTTGGGGAAAATGTTAATTGAATCAAAACTTAACTTTGTGTGTTTGGGAAACATGGGAGCTGTGCTAGCCATGTGGGACAGTTGGAAAATTCATATCTCCTTCTGTTTCAGGGACCTGAGAAAACTCAGTGACCTGTCTCAAGTTCAATTTTTTTTTGATGGTATAATTATTTTAGGAGAGTGGTAGTAAAATGTTGCCCTAGGTTTGGCAGAATTCTGAGACCTTGTTCTCTTTTATTTATGCATATAGTTGTCACATAGCTAATTAATACCTCCCAAACTAACTGTGTTTTCTGTGTTATAATGTAAAAATGACAAGGCAAGTACTGAGATTTAGTGACATGGTCTATTTGTTTTCTTTTCTGTATAATGTAAATTAAGATAGCTTCCTCTGGTATCTGTGTTAAGACCCTGCTGGATGGAAGTTTGTTTGATTTTTTAATATTAAGTGTACAATTTAGATAATATTACTTTACCCATATAGTTTCATAGCTTGTACTCATTTCAGCGGATGCCTGTTACCATGGCACCTTTGTTGAGAAAAGCAGATATGTAGCTTACTGAAGAGCGTCGTTACTGATCTCCATAGATCAAGTAGAGGAGGAGAACACTTGGCATCTTCTCCTTAAAAAATTGATGGCTCAATCTTCACATCCAGCCCAACCTATAAAACCAGAGGCACCAAGGCCAGGAAATAAAAATCAATTTTTGATATTTGATTTCACATATTAACCAAGAGGAATACTTACCCTTGTTCTTTCTTCTTCTTAATTCTCTTTTTTATTTGTAATTTTATAAATCTTTTTGAAAGGTCATTAAACATGATTCAGAACCCAATGCTTTTTCATATGTCTTTTACTAGAATATTATTTTTAATTCTCTGTGACTACTAGAAAACAAAAACTAGATATTTGAATAACTGAGAATATATTAAATATGATTATAATGCTCACAGTAATGTTGAATTTTTTATGGCATGTCAGTTGTGTATGGTGTTTACTTTAGATAAACACATATGGTCATTCCATAAAAACTTAAAAGTAGGTATTTGTTTCTCATTAACAGAACTAATTTGAAAGCAATAGGAGCTCTTCATAAACAAGCCGGAGATGTATTATTTTTATCACATTGGCTTACACCCCCATTGCTATTAATTTAAGGAACAAATTAAGTGTTAAAAAGGCAGTTCCATTATCATAAAATCCTTGACTGAAATATTAAAAATTCAATTTTATAATGTTTTGTTTCAAATATCACTTTGGATATGTATATGATTATAACAGTTAAGGATTCAATCTGATCTCTCAGGTAGTGTCCTGAAGTTTTGCATACATTTAGAATCAAGGCCTTTAATATCTATGCAAGCAAATATTCAGCCTTTTTTACACAATACATGTTTCTCTTGGAACAATTTTGTACCTTGCTTTTAGTTTTTATAAGCAACACTTGAAGAAAGAGGCAAAGACTATCAATATTATCCATTCTCCTAGAGTATGTGAAGCTTTGTAGCAATTTAGTAAGTAAACATTTGAGTTGTTTTCATTTATAGAATTCTGTACAGAAACCACATGTAAAGCTAATGCTTGCTTGTACGGTCTTTGTATCTCAACTAATTTAGAAAGTTTAACTTACTGTTTTTGTTGGTTGATTGGTTTGCCTCTGTTTCTCTCTCTCTCTCTGTCCCTCCCTCCCCCGCCTCTCTTTCCTCCCTCCCTCTAGTTTATTAGTGTATTTGTCTTCAAATAATCTATTTTGAATGTTCCCTTTGTGTCTTTGTAGAACACGTTTAAAGTATAAAAACATTGTCATTGCTTTGTTTGAAGGGTTAAAGTCTATGAAATTCTGTATCTTTACAAGGTCATTCCAAGAGGACAGTGTGGTTTCTGTTAATAATGGCTATTCTTAAATGCTTATTTTTATTTTGTGTAACTAAGAGAATTTGGGATAGGATTCAGGGCCATGGAGATAATGTAGACTGTTGAAGGAATATTACATACAAAATATGAGAATAGTGCTTTCGAGGAACTGAAGTGTGAGTTGTAATTTGGCCTAATAGCTTGAGGCACTGAAGAGAAATGAAGCTAGAGGAACTTGAATATAGAGATTAGGGAAGAGAAAGGGATCCAGACCTTTTGCCTGTTTCTCTCTGCTCTCATAACCATCCCTAGAATATAAGATGGCGAGTGCAAGAACTGTGGTCTGTGTATGCTTTTAACTTCTAAGTGCCAAATATGGTGTGTGTTTCCCAGTCAGGATTCAAGGAAATGTCTTAATGAACTGATGATTGTATGAATGAATGGATGTGTAGCTTTAGTGTTCAGGCTGGGTTCTGTGTGAGGATGCTGTAAGACCAGCACAGTATTAGAAAAATGAAGGCAAAATAAAATAAAGCTATTTAAGGAAAATGTTTTTTTTCTTAAATAGGCAGTAATATAATATATAATATGAGACCACTGAAGCAAAAGATACAAGCTTAGAATAAGTGATATCTAAGACACACTAAGGGTTTACATGAAGACAGTGGACCTTTGCAAATCATGAGTGTTTTGATGAGATTTAAATGCAGTTCAAAATCTGTTAGAAGGGCAAGAAAATGATTCTTTAACTATTAGCATATTGGACTTTTACTACACTTACTGCTGCTTTAAAGAAGTACTGTCATCATGTAGACATTTTGGTTTTAATGGTATTGTTCAGTACAGACCACCATGAAAGGGTGTGTTTCAAGATTCCTGATATACGATACATAAACAAGTGACTTTGGTAGAGGGGAAAAAAAGGTATTCACAATTATTAGAGCATATGGAGAAGAGTAAGTGGCTATAATCTATAAACCAAAGATTACATCTTGTTCTAGAATGTATTTATGATATATCAGAGTTACTCAAAGCAGCCAGCTATTAGAGAATAAAAGAGTTACCACAGGAAGTATCTTTTCTTCATTCTAGAACTTGACAGTGGACACTTGTTTGTGTAAAATGATTCAGATGTACTTCTTCTTGACAGCAAGAGGAAAGCAGGTTTCTTGAGGGTTTCCCAGACTCATAAGAGATAAGAGTCATTAAATAACCAAACACACAGTTTAGGTTCTAATCTTTGTGTTATTTCTGGGTCATCATTTCTTTAGGTAAAAGAAATTATGCTACTGTGGAAAGAAAATGAGATTTAACTGAATAGGAGTGAGAAAGTGTAGTGGTGCGTTTCCATCCCTTGCCAATGTGATTTATGTGTATCAGATCTCTTGGGCATTCCTGGATGTCAGTGAGCTTAATTCCACATGATTAAGAGACAACCCAGTCCCCCAGCATCTGCCTTTTATTATGTTACCATGTGTTTATTCCCAGTTTGTCAAACATGTCAAAAAGTATGAAACATTTCTCCTATTTTTCCTTTGGGGTACCTTATAAGACCAGACTTCTTAGGCTTTATTTCTTTACTTTTTGAAGTTAAACAAATGCACTTTACTTTTTCTTGGGAAAAAATCCATCCCTCTCTTCTGTTTGTCTTGTTTTTTAAAAATAAATTTTGAATTAGATCTAGAATAATTTTAATATTCATTTGAAATGTCTTTAATTAGAATAGTCTAACAAACAAATGGAGCTTACACCTGACAAAATAGAATTATCCAGTATCTTTGTTAATAATCATGTGATATACCTAAGAATTTCACCATAAACTTACTTGTTCACTTTTAGTTGTCAGTACAGTTTCATATAGAGTTGGCATAAATTAACATCATTTGTGGATACTGGTGCCTAATTCGTGGTGAATTTACATGGAGAAGATAAAAGTCAATATGGTTGAACCTGCAAGATGAGTAGGATTTCAATGGGGAGGGGAATATTCCAAATTAGTAAATATAGCAGTGTAACAGTGTGTCATGGAGGTCATAAAAGGTATATTCTTTGACATATTTGAAGGGAGAAATGAGGAGTAGGGGACAGCAATGGGAGTCAGTCAGTGGCAGGCAGGGATTCAGAGGATGAACCCTTGATCCATGGACATTCTCCTATAGACTTGAAGGTGATCTATAAGGTGGCTTAGAAATTAAGGACACTGTTGTATTAGTATCCAGTTGCTGCTTTAACAAGTTACCAAAAATCTAGTAGCTTAAAGCAACATATACTTACAGTTCTGGAGGTTAGATGTCTGAAATAGATTGGTAGGGCTGTGTTCTTTGTGTAGGCTCTAGGGGAAAATCTTGTTTCAGTGCCTTTTCCATCTTCTAATGGCTACCTGCCTTCTTTGGCTCATGGTCTCCTATCACTTCAACCTCTGCTTCAGTCATCATATCTCCTTCTCTGGCTGTGACTCTCCTGCCTCCCTCTTTCCCTCATAAGGGCCCTTGTGAGATTACATTGGACCTGCCTGGATAATCCAGGAAAAACTCCTTATTTCAAGATCCTTAATGTAACGAAATCTGCAAAGTCCCTTTTGTCATGTGAAAAAAGCAGTCATATGTTCCAAGGATTAGTATGTGGACATCTTTGGGAAGGTGAGTACACTATTCTCTCTTCCACAACTGATAATTATTTAAGTCAATCAAACTTATTATTGAATTTGGATTAGAGATTAGTGAAAGAATGATCTTTCAGAAATTAGACAGAAATAGGGGAGATAAGAAAGGGAAGTTGAAAATTTTTGCTGAGTGATTTTTTGGTCTGTGATTTTAAAAAAGGAGGAGTTGCGGAGCAAAGGGGGAAAAGGGAAAAGAAAACAAAGCAAAGAAAAGGAGGAAGGGAGGGTGAGAAGGAGAAAGAGAAGAAACAGACTCTAGTAATGCTTTGGATCTTGATAACTTTAAAAAGTTGAAATATAGTTGATTTACAATGTTGTTTTAGTGTCTGGTGTACAGCAAAGTGATTCAGCTATATATATGTATATACACACACAAATATATTATTTTTCATATTCTGAATCTTCATAACTTTTGACTCATCTGTACTGCACAAATATACTTTCATAAGTAACTCTTTTTTCTTGTGGTATCCTAAAAAAGTCTGTTTTCCTTTCGGCCAGCAATGTCTGACACAAAAAGGGTATCCTGACTCAAAGTAACAGCAGTGAGAACAGGGAAGACAGAAGAGAAAGTAACTTTAAAGTCAGAATCCATTGAGTTTGATGATTAGATGTGGGACATTTGAAAAAAAGAGGTAGAGAAATAATTCCGTAATAGGAGGATTGTGATGCCATCGATCATATTAAAGATCTCCAAAGAACAGAAACTTGAAAGGACCACTTGTGTTAAGAGAACAGTTGGTAGGTCATTGAGACTAAGATGAAGCCCAGAAAGTAGACTGAGCATAGAGTATGAAGGGTTTCGTCTGTCTCACATATTTTGATTTTTGGATTTTAGCTTGTGGAACAGAAAGTTTTGGATGAGATACTGAATTGCATTGCAGATCCCCTTTAGTAGAAAACTTGGTCTTTGAGGTTGGGCTTCTGATTGGCAGATCTGTTTATTGTGGTGCCTTCTATACACCATAAAGATGAAACTCCTTGATATATATGTGATAGTGTTACACAAATGTTTGTACCAGTCCATCAGTAAAGCTGCCCTTACAGAGGAGGAAACACAATCAAGCTCTAAAGGGTCACATATGAGAGTGGCGTGATCAGATCTGTTTGTGGACAAATAATAATGCTCTCTGTAGGAAAGAGTGTAATGAGATTCCAGAGTGACCAGTCAGGGACTCAGTAAAAATGATATTCCTCTATACTAAGGTCCTGAAAAGCAGTCATAGGGACTGAAAGTATGTTTCTGAAGAAGAATAAATGGGATCAAGTGAATGTTTGGAGTTGGATTGTGAAATAATTTGAGAAGTTATATTGATGTTGTCATCAATTACAGAGAGAGGAAGAAGGACAGTTTTTCAGGGATTGGAGATAGAATGAGTTCAGTCTGGAGCCTATGAGCTGTGACAACCACTGGAAATAATGAGCTGATGAATTTATTGGTCTGGAGTTCTATTAGTTTCCTGTGGCTGCTGTAACAAATTACTACAAACTGGGGGACATAAACCAACAGAAATCTATTCTCACAGTTCTGGAGGCCAAAAATCTGAAATCAAGGTCTCAGCAAGGCCATGTTCCCACTGAAGGCTGTAGGGGAGAATCCTTCCATGTCTCTTCCAGCTTCTGGTGGCTTCTGGTGTTCCTTGGTTTGTATCTGCATCATTCCAGTCTCTGCCTCCATCTTTACATGGACATCTCCTCTGTGTCTCTAATCTCCCTTTGTCTTTCTCTTATCAGGACACTTGTCATTGGACTTAGTCTACTTGGATAATCCAGGATGATCTCATCTTGAGATTCAAAAGAAGTTGTCAGATTAAAAAATATATATTATATAAAAATCAGTATATTATGGTGGCTGTTTATGTTTTAAAGTTTAACTCTTAGAAATTGTTACTTTTATTATTTTTTTCTATTTATGTATAACAAGTATACAACTCTTGGTCATCCATGATAATAAGAATTACTGTCCTATAGAAAGGAAAAATTTTTCTCCAATCACAAATTCTTTTACCTAGGTTTGAAATAAGTTTGCAAAGACTAATCTCCTGAAGGTAGGGTAATACTGATTCAATTTTCATTCCCTTACTTCATACAAACAGGTGGGAAAGTTGGCTTACAAGTGTATTAAAATTTTCCATGGCTAATCTTCATGTTGACTATTGCAGACCATTTCTACAGACAACTAATGTTGACATGCCAACTTTTGTCTACAGTGATGATCACTAAAAAAACACTCTGAGTTATTTTTTTACAGAAGTAGTTTAGATTGTTCTGTTGAGTATTATGAAACCTACAGAATTGGAAATTAGGAAACTTAGGTTTAAGTCCAGCCCCTACCAAACCTTGTTGACTGGGGACAAGTCCCTGAACCTTTCAGGATTTCAGTTGCCATTTTCATAAAGTAAAACTTTTGAATTACAACATCATCAGTAGAAATAGAAGTTTATCCTTTTGTTCATTTTGTAAGCATTTATTGAACACCTTTAAGGAATACTCAGTACATAAGGTGGTACCTTTTTTCTGTAACATATTTTATATATTCCCAAATTGATCAAGCAAATTTAGATGGATGGAGTTTGTAGTCAGATTGCTTGAGGCCCCTCAGTGGCTACATTTAACTTCATGCTACAGTTTTCCTAACACCACAGGCCAGAGGATGTTAACAGTTTAAAACAGGTTCGATTAAGGAAAAAATTATGTTTTTTATTCTTGTTAAAAAGCACATGCTATATACTTTCAAAGCTAAAGTAAAAATAAAGTACTTTTCTTTGCAGGTGCTGATGTGTCTAAGTGAAATTAGGTTTGGCAGTTCAAAATACTAAGCCATGTTTTAGCCCATTTTTACTTATTTACGGCAAATTTCCTTTTGTAGAGTTGTAGTCTCTTAAGACATCTAGAGTGCTGCCTTGCATGGAAAATGTTGCTTTAGGGCAATGACAATGAATAACTGTTAAAAATCTCTGAGGATTATGTATAAACATTTCTTTAAAAAGTGGTAAGGCTCTTGTGGGTATCCTAAACACTATTCATTGGTCATTTATGTTTTACTAACTGTACTAAAATATTTCCTAGTTAATATTGCTACTTTATTTGAGTGAAGTTCTATCATTGGCATTTTACTTTGATTTCTAAAAGCATATTTCAGTTACTTTGTATTACACATATGATAAAGTGAATGATAAAGGGAAATGATTTTTATCAATGATAAGAAAAGGTTTAATACTCTGAAAAATTAATATGTTTTCTTAAATATGTTCATATTAGAAAAAAGGACAACTTAAATTTGAAAAGAAGATTCTTCCTGTTTTTCCTATAAAGATGTCCTATAAAGTAAGGACTCTCCAGTGCCCTCTGGTGGTTTTTCAGAGTTGATGAAAATGCACTAATAAACACAGAAGGAACAGAGAAAACAAACATGGGAAGAAAACTTCGAATGAATTACTTATTGTTCAGAGATTATTTTAATTGACCCTAATATTTTCCAGACATTTATTTTCTCCAATTTATTGCCTTATGTTTAGAAATGTGTACAGATTTCTGTTCCTTGGGTATTTTTTTAATAGAAATTTTCACTGAGATTTTTTTAAGGAGACAAAGAATTATATTTTCAATGAAATAATCATCATGTCAGTTTGTAGCTCTGTATCATCAGAGTTCAAATTATGTAGACAAATACATTCAAATTATAAAGTGTTTTAAAAATTCTTTTTTAAAATATGTTGCTGCCATTAAGGTCTTGTTATTATGATTCAGATTATCAAGAGGAGGAAGCAAAGTCAGGAAATATTTTTCAGTTGTTCACTAATGTAAATAAGAGCAGGTGGTAGAAATATGAAAGTAAAGAACATGGAGGGCTGAATCTGTGGTAAACCACTCATTTTCCTGCTGGGCTAGGGGACTGGGCCTGGAATAGGTTGGGAGGTCCCGAGGATGGTGAAGCAAATAGGAAACACTGGTCATCGGTCGGAGTTAACTTGAAAAAGCAAATTCTCTTATCTGCATATCCCAAAAGAATGAGGTTCATTTTGAAAGGAAGTTTTTGGTCGGTAGTGTTCTGTATTTTAAAAAAGACAAATTTCTTAGAGCTTTAACTATTATAAATATATTTTCAAATTTATTACACACACAGGCACCAATATACTAACAAACTCTAAATAGAATCTCTGTTTATCAGTTATGAGTATTTATATGGCATGTGTACAGCTATATTTGTTAGTTTCTTTTAGGGTTTTATGCATTTCTGACCTAATGTTGAAGCCCCTTCATCTTCCCAAAGGACAAAGTAGTAAATTCTGTATATAATTGTTGACAAACATTTATCGAATTCTTACTGTACTGTGTGCTCAGTAACTTTGGCATCAGCTGTGCCTGGGTATAAAAGAGGTTAAAATGTTTACATATTTGTAGAGATTTGACTTTTGGATTCCTTATTTAAAAAACAGAATTATAGGAAGTTTTAGTAAAAGAAGGTGAAATGATTTATCTTTGTTAGGTTTATCACTTCATTCTTTGTTTTCCATATCTATGAATTGTATTCTGAAAATTGTTTATACAGTTTCCCCATAGCTTTGGTGATTATGGTTTTGGAAGCTTATGGAGTGCTTATTTTTGTAGCTACATGCTTTTTCACTTTATAAAACCCATGTATCTGTAATAACTTTGGAACTGGCGGTGCTATAGGCATTGTCCTTTCATATACACTAGTCAGTTCTAGTTACTCTTTTATATCTAGCAAATATTTTCAAGCATAGCATACTATAAAGAAGCAGTTGGACTGAATTCTTCAGGGGATTAAAGATGAACAATCTACCATCTCTTTTGTTAAATATCTTGCAAAAAAAAGTTGTACAAGACATATAAGTGTACTAGTTCACTATTGATGCTGTAAAAATTACCACAAACTTAGAGGCTTAAAACAACACAAATTTATTATCTTACAGTATTGGATGTCAGAAGTGCTAAAATCAAGGTGTCAGCAAAGTTGCATTCCTTCAGGAGGCACCAGGGGAGACTCTCTTCCCTTGCCATCTCCAGCTTCTAGAAGCTATCTACATTCCTTGGGTTGTGGCTCCTTCCTGAACTCAAATCCAGTGACATAGCATCTTCCAAACAAACTCTCTGACCTCTACTTCCGTTGTCGTATCTTCTCTGATTCTGACTCTGCTGTTTCTCTCTTAACAAGCATCCTTGTGATAGCATTTAGGGTCTCCATGGTTAATCGAGAATAACCTCTTCATCTCAAGATTCTTAATCACATCTGCAAAGTCCTCTTTGCCATGTCAGGTAACATCTTCAGAGGTTCCAGGAATTAGGATGTGAAAACCTTTGGGGAGGCCATTAGTTTGTCTATCACAGAAGTGAACTTGAGTGGCTTTTACACGGAAGAATTTTATAAGGTTGGAATACATGTACATTTGGGCACATTATGGGTGAAAGAAGGAGTGTGTCAGGAGAAAAGGTGGAGAAAGATAGAACCATAGCAGAAAGGACTTTGTATAATGTAACAAGAAAGGTGAATATTATCTTGTAGGAAATCAGGAACCACTGAAGAAATTTAAGCAGGTGTTTAACAGAGATCACCTGACCAGATAGATTGGAAAGACCTCTGAGACCAGAGGGTGGGAAATGAGGCCAATAGTCAGGTGAGAAAGTGTGAATTGAGGCAATAAATAGCATTAGGAATAGAAAGGAAGAGATGGGTTTGGTTGCTAGTACAATATGGAATTAACAGTGGAGAGAGGGAGAAGTGAAAGGTGATTCCAGTTGCTGTTATTAAATTTAAAATTCTGTTGAGAATTCATGCTAGTTTTCTGATCTATATTCTTACTGGACAGATACATACTTAGGTTTTCAGTATGTACTTAGGTTTTCAATATGATACACCTTTTGTGGTTTGAGTTCAGACTGGCCCACTCTACATATGACATAAAAGCCTCAGTTTTGGAGCTAAATCCCTCTTTTGTAGTAGAGCTGTCACATATAGCATATTCCCAAGTCAGTATTTCCTCCTCAGAGTTCTTTCAGGTTTCTTCTATCATGTGTGCTTCTAATGGAGGATTGTATCAATGAGTCTTCCTCTGCTAACTTCATCGAAATACTGCAAATGAACACAAAGGAGGGGCAGTTCTAAAGGTGTCAGGCTTCTTTTAAAATATAGTGTTACATTAGACATATGTATACCTCCATGTATATACACACACACCCACGTGTATGTACAAATATACACACAGTTAACTATTCATTCACAAAACATGCTTTTATCGAAGAACCACTATGTGCCAAGTGTTGAGGATTCAAAAATGATTAGGATATATGATTTTGCTGTGCTTTTTAACATCTGTGTTTTATTTACCCAACTAAATAGTATAAGCTCATTGAGTGCAAAAATATCTTGTACATGTTTATGTATATGTCTTTTAGAATCACTGTGCTTAAAAGAGTCATTGCATAATTAGTGCTCAATACATATTTGTATTTGATTGCTGGATTTAAGCACATTGACGAATCTCATCACAACATTCTCTATTTTCCCCTGATTGATGTGCATGTCCTAACTCTTCTTCAAAAGGGGAAGCTCCTTGAAGAATGGTCCCTACATAGGGACTTCATAACCATTGCAAGCCTTTACCCAGGGCCTTGCAGGTAGCATTCTGTAACTGACTATTACATGAGCAAATGAATGAATTTAACGTACATGAAATAAGTGGTTTTATCAGAGTTACTGTTTCTCTGAAAAGGGAGAATTACAATTTATCTTTTGCTGTTAGGATGACCAGGTTAGTCATGGTCGTCATGTTTGATTCCCTCCTGGCATTGTAATAGCCAAAGCCAGAAGCACTGGGACTACCCTGGGAAGTGAATCTTGAGGTGGCCTTTTTTTTGCTCAAAAGGGCAGCTTTTCAGTTACTTCCTTATAATGGAAATTGTGCAGCTTTTTCCTCCTTCTTATCCTTGGAGTTTTGGCCACCTGTGTGCTTATGTAGATCATTCCATTAAGGAGAACTGGATACAAGAAAGGAGTCCTGCAGGGAAAGGTGCCTTCTAGGAATGGTGCATGAGCCAAAGCAGCTGCTCAGTGCCGCCATGTCTCCCAAGACAGATCACACAGCAAACGCTGGGAATGCTGGGGAATAGAAGTGGCCTACAACATTGAGGGTGTTTTATTTTAATTCAGAACATGAGTTAGTTCAATTTGGCAACTCACACACTCATTCTGCCACTCTGTAACTGACATGCCTCTCTGCAATGAATAGTGGTGACTTACTGTTTGTTTCAAAGGCATGTTTTTGCTTCTTTGAGAGACATGCTTGGTTTATTTTATTCAATTTTTAATGATACATGATTTTATTTTAACTTTCTTTGGAAACTGCTTTGTATCCTAGGGTTTCCAGCTTTCTCTGAATTGAGAGGAGGTTATTACCTTCTAAGTGTTCAATTAGGAAAACAAAACAAGTTTGGAAGCTCCGTTGGGATCTTGTAAACCCTCTCAAAGCATGTTCTGAATGAGACAATTTTTGTGCAACTAGCTCTAATTGTCTGAGATGAGACAGTCTACAGAAGCTAATTGGAGAGAGTTTCATTTTGTAGCATGCATGTGGTTGATACAACAATAATTTAACTTCTTTGGGTTTTTGTTTGCTTGTTTTAAAAATTTCTTTGATGATTTGTTTGTTTGTTTGTTTAGTCCACCCTTTCAATATTTAGTATTTTTAAGGGAAACCTTTTTCAAGTTTAACTTACTTATTCTCCAGTGAGAAAGTTCAGGCTTTGGGTTCACATATAGACCCACCTCAAATTTTGCATAATGTTCTTAAAAGCACATCCATTCTGTTTATTTAATATGGAATTAGTAAACTGTTAATGACCTTCTATCCCCTTGTGCTTTACCTGCATATGATATTGGATTCTGTTTCAATTCAGTGTTTGAATTCTAAATTATAGCTGGCAGGTACAGAGTAGTATTTATCACATTTTCTTTCTTATGATCACCACCTGAGTGATTACACTATTGACATATTCTGAATTAGACAAGAACATATGCTTGACTAAATTGATGCCTCACATAGCAACTTGCATATAATGAATTTTATTTGTGCAGTTATTTTAATTCTTGATTACGTTTTCCAGTTTTAATTTTATGTTGTTCATGCTTCCCCAAATCTGTTCCTCCATTCATGACTTAAGAAATAGACTTTTCTGAAACTTGGAAACTTATTATGCAGACTTCATATCATCCTAACTTAGAATAAGTCAGGCTTGGTATAACTGAGAAAGAATATTTAAACTTTATAGATGCATGCTATTAGTTTCCTTATCATCCTTAATTTGATTTACAGTTTATAACATTTAGTTTAATAAATGGGAAAAAACAGAATCATGTTGTCCTTTTTTTGGATATGATTGGAAGGTTTTCCAGAAAGCTCTCTTGTGTCAAAGTATCTTTTCTACAAAGCTTCTGGTGATGCCTGACCACTCTGGAAGAAGACTCTCCATTAGATAGAAGGGAGGAGAAGAGTCCCAAGAAGGAGGCAGCTGAGAGCACAGGATAGGGAAAGTTTCTGAGGAAGAGTACTGAGTAACTCATAAAGGTCAAGTAGAGACTCGTGTCTTCTAATCACTCCTTTCTGCACCTAGGGTTGCACTTTTCTATTACACAATTTGGCCATAAAATCAAACCAGTTTTCCTCACAGGAGAATGAGGTAGGGATCATGAAGAAGAGGATGGAGAATGCCAGTGGTTAACATGGCTTAAATTGAACATGTTTCTGTCCTGAAGAAACCTTGAGAAAAAGTTAAAGGCTGGGAAAAATGATGTTAACAACCGGATATTCTGAATTAAGGAGAACACCTAGATGCTGTTCGAAACTATTTAAAAATGAGAACAGTTAGTTCATGTTGCCATGTGGTTATGCCACACCATCTCTAGATTAGTGTTCAATGACAAATACTTAAAACTTCCATTCAAACTCATGGTTATATTTAATTTAGATGCTTACATCTCTGGGAATTGCAAACATAAAAAAACAGAAGTGAACTTGCATTAATACATGAAGAGTTAATGAGAATCTGTTTTCCTTTGTATATGGATGTAAATGCATGTTCTATTTCATACAGATAATTTAAATATTCATATGATTATATAGTTACATATTTATATAATATACTGGAATTGGAATAGATATTAAGTTATGTGCTTTTAATAAGAAAACGTTATTTTCTGAAAAGCAAATTGGTTTTCATTGGGACCGTGTAAATATGAGTATATCCCACTTTGTAACCGAAAAAGAGGTAAAATTAACCTTCTGTGGTTACTATTTGTGGAATGAGAAGGATGTTTTTTTCTCTACTCTTGTGGCATTAGAGAGTCAATGGGTAACATGTCTTTAGTTGGTGTTGTTTTGCTCTCGAATAGACTGCTAAGTCATTATAGAGATAACAATTTTAATGAACTGTTTTATTTTTGAAGAAAATATTTTGAGGCCTGCAAATGAGAAGAGTAAATCTATTTCCTATCAGGTTGTACGAAGTCTTCCTGTAGTCTGATAGCTATTTGCTTTTATAGTTGTCATTTGGGCTGTGTGGTTAACAACATGGCAGAGGGTTATTAAAATATGTGACATAGTTTGTTTCTTCAAAAAGTAGAGTATCTAGTATTTTTTTTTTCATTTAATACCCACTTAGCATGTAATACTTTGAGTTGTCTGGTATGTGCCAGCTACTGTTGTAGGCACGGGGGATGAAGTGATAGGTGCTTCACTCATGGAGAGTACAGCTTAGTGGGCTTAAATAAACAAGGTAATTTTATAATACTTCATCCTGTGAATAAAATAAAACATGTTAGCGTTATAGTGGTTGACAAAGCTAGCTACCTCAGATAGAGCAGTCAGGAAAAGTCCTTTTTGAGGAGATACCATTTGAGTTGAAATTTGATGACAAATAACGAGCCTGTTATATAAGAACCTGGGAAAAGCTCATTCCAAGCAGAAGGAACACTGAATGCTAGAGATATGCAGTCGGATCAAACAGGACACATGTTAAGAAATCGAAAGAAGGTCATTGTGGCTGACAGGTAGTGACCAAGATTCATACAGTGAATCAAACAGTGGAGTTTTCAAAGGCTATAGAGCAGTGATTGGAGGGGCACAGTGGAAGGAAGGAACTGGGGAATCAGGTGTGACATTGTTGGTCGTAATTTGGAATTTGCATTTTATTTTCAGTTTACAGGAATCTAGTAAATGGAAGAATGATAAGATCTGATTCACATTTTTTAAAGATTAATTTGGTTGTAGAGTAAGAGGCTATTGAAATCCTCCTAGGAGGAGAGGAGAGTTGCTCTGTCTGGGTTCTTAAATGGAAGATAGAGAGCTAAAGACTGGTTTGGGTGACAGTCCGGAAGTAAAACTGAACAGGACTTGATGACAGACTGATGATGAAGGATGAGGGATATATAATATATAAGGAACCATGGATGGCTTCTAAGTTTTTAGAGCTGTTGGGCTCATTGTGGGACTGTTTTACTGAGATGGGGCCAATTAGGAGAAAGAGGGATTACAGTTTTAAGATGTGGTAAATTTGAGATGCCCATTGAAAATTTAAGTGGATTTTTCAAGAAGTTCACTGGCAGCTCAGTGGACAGGTTAAGACTGGATACCTAAATGGAAGGAGTCACTGGCATGTAAATGGTATTTAAAACCATTTGTCTGGGTGAGATCACTGAAGCTGAGTATAAAAGTAGATATAAAAAAAAATGGAGGTCATAGGATGGGGCTCTGGGATCCTTCAACATTTTAGGAGCTGGCAGAGCAAGAAAAGTGAGAGTAGAAAAGTTGAGTAATATCATGGGAGCACAGAGTGATGCAAGAAGATGAAATTAAGTGTTTTTAATAGAGCTGAGAAGTGAAGTAACATAAAGCTAGACTTGAATATATGTCCATTGGATTTGGATGGATACACACACACAGACACACACACACTGACATGCACAACTATTAGTAATGGAAAACAATGAATGGACATGAGAGAAAAGTAGAAAATGGTGGCTAGGCAGAGCCCGAGGGAGCCAGCCTTGAAATATTATTTACAATATTGGTGTTACACTGCAGCAAATTTCAAGTTCTCTACTGTATGTAACATGACTTTGGAGGTTAATACGCAATACTAGATATCCCGAGGTGAGTATGTAGGCCAAAACAAAAGGAGAAGTAAAAAGAGAGGAAGCATAGAGCTCAGACTATTTTAGGAAAAAGACCTGGTTAACATCAAATTGATTGAAATTTGTTTCACAAACCCATATTCCTCATGCCCACTGTCCTATTAGATCTATTATGTAATGAAGAGCTGTGTTAATTATTTCTGCCACCTGCATCTAATGAAATTAGATGTGAAATTTCTGATAGGTACAGATGGCCATTTGGATTTAAAAAAAGCTACTTTTTTCCTATCAGCTGGTCAAATCTCATAAGTTAGAAATGTTCAAACTATGAAATTAATCACTGGCCTTCTTCATAAGTATAGACAATAAATAAGCACAAATGACAATTTCCTCAAGCCTAAATAAACTTGTTTTATTTAGATTTAGAGCTTAAATAATAGCCAATAGTGTGTACCACACTGACATGTTGTGATTTAAAACTATAGTAGAGGTTTAACATAGTGGAATTATTTCAACTTTAAAGTCTGATCATTCTCAATCTAATTCAGTAAATTTTATGCAAATACATTTAAATCTCTGGATGCATATAAATTAAGGCCAGAATATGGTATATACTGGTGAATAATTAAGCTGTCAATATTATAATGAAGCTCATAGAAAAGGTGTGGCCTAGAGTAATTAATAATATGCACCTTTGACAAGTTGTAAGACATTAATTATCCTGGCAAGGAAATAGAAAATATGTGGTAATGATGGTCTAAATCCTATTCATTTTACACGGATTGCGGCCAGTGTTCTCAGTTTGAGGAATGTTAAAATCAGGATTTAGATGGCTATGGGAAGATGCCGGCTGGAAACTAGGAGTCCAGATAGACCTATATGGTCAAATAAAGGCTGGATGACAGAATAGAGAAGCAAAGACGTGGCATGCTTACTTGAGTTAAGTAGATTAATGAAAAAATAACTTGAACTGGATACAATAATTAGAAATAAATAAATTAAGCCTGGAGATGAGGAGCACAGTGTTTAGGAATATGTACAGACGCACATATGCAGTGGATATCAGACATCTCACTGTGAAAGCAGAAGCAGAGATGGCAAGGGTCAAGATGACCACAGCTGAGAAAGGATCAGAAACATACTTAGAATTATCTAAAGAACAATGTTGAACAAAACAGTTTTGAAGCCCTGAGTGCCAGAGGTCATCTGTTATAAGTCCCTCCTGTGAAGTGAAATAATTTACTTAAAGTTGTTCAGCTGACTAGGTGGCTTGCTAGGTGTGACCATCAGAGATAATGTAGTTCTCTTTATAGGAACTGTTCAGGAGAGTTCTGTATGGTATAAAGAGAGATCACAGCCTTGGATTAGAGACTAGTCTTTGTGCATGATTCCTGCAGGATGCCAGGGAAAAAAGTGATGTTGCCTAAGTGGCATATTTGAATTACAGAGACCAGCAACAGCATAGCTATTGCACAATTCATAAATAAAGTACTTGTGTGCCCATCTATTTAGTTTTTATTAGTTTTGTCCACACAAAATAAAACAATGTATTATGTACATATTTTTTAAGCAAACACCCAGCCGAATTTCAGAAATCAGGAAACACCTAGATTAACCTTGCTTTTTAATTCAGTTATATTGATTTGCCATGCATCATTCTCTGATAAATAATTTTAAAGTGTCAACTCTCTGGGTTTTGCAAAAGATGTAGTTTTGGACAAACTTAACCACATATTTTTGGATCCTTACCATTTTCTCCCCTTGAATATGAAAGATTGGAAATATGTCTTAACTATTTTTTGCTTGTTGTAATTAAAATGTTGAATTTCAAGTTATCAAAATACATATCTCTTTGATAATAATAATTTTTTTCTTTTTAAAAAAAGCTCTTATCCATTCTTTAATTTCGTATGTATCTAGATTTGCTTAGGCAAATATAGAAGTGCCTGCTTTTAGAATCTGCCTATAACCAAATCTAGTTAAATATATATAAACCTCAATGTGTATAGTAGATATATATTCATAGCATGGAATGTGAAAAAAAGACAAACACATTCTCTAAGATTAAAAAAGTAACTCAGCAGTTTGAAAGAAAGGCTTAAGGCTAATACTGTACCTAGTGTCATAACACTGTCATGAAAGTTTCTGTTGAATGTCTTATCCTCAGACACAATTATCCCAGTCATACCACCAAGTGCTTCCCCTTCCCCTCAACACTCATCACATCACCCAGTTCTCTTTTCTTTACATCACTTATGGCCCTCTGAATGCATTTTTTTTTTTTACTCTTTAATTGTTTGGTGTTTGTCCGCATTAGAATGTAAGCTAGATTATAGTAGGGCTTTTCCATTCTTGTTGACTCCTGTATCCCAAGCACTTAAAACAATGCCTGACATATGACAGATGTTTCATAAATATCAATGAAATTAATGATGACATTTTTCTTCATTGTAAATTTCATTTAAAAAAATCCAACTCCATTTCAATTGATTTTAGGTCTTCTAATACAGGCACTTCAGTGCTCTTAATTTCCCACTAAACACTGATTTTAACACATTATCCCACAGATTTTGAAAAGTTGTATTTTCATTATCACTTAGTTCAAAATATTTTAAAATTTTTCTTGAGACTTTTTCTTTGATCATGGATTATTTATAAGTGGTATTTAATTTCTAAATATTTGGGAGTATTTTCCAACTATCTTGCTGCTGTTGATTTCTAGTTTAATTCCACTATGGTGTGAGATAATACATTGACTGATTTCTATACTTTTAAATTTGTTATGGTGTGTTCATTACTCAGAATGTAGTCTATCTTGGTGAATGTTCCATGCGAACTTGTGACAAATGTGTATCCTGTTGTTGGAGTATTCTGTAATGTGAGTGAGACCAAAATGATTGTGTGGTTCAAGTCATATATACCCTTATTGGTATTTTGCCTCATTAATCTATTAATTACTGATATAAGAGGTGTTGAAGTCTCCAAATATAATAGTGGATTTGATTTTTTCTTTTAGTTCTATCAATTTTTGTCTCATGTATTTTGATGCTCTGTTGTTAGGTGCAGATATGTTTAGGATTGCATTGCCTTCTTAAGAGATACCCTTTTATCATTAAATAATGCACCAGTATATTACTCATAATTTTCTACATTTGGAAGTCTGCATTATCTGAAATTAATACAATAAAATTATTTTTAAAAAAACCAATTAAAATCCAGCTTTCTTTCCCAGTGCTGGGAAGAGCAGTAGTTTCTGATCTTCTTGCCTTACCTCTCCCAGTGTTGAGAATGAGCTGGGGCAAGGATGATCAGGACACCAGTAATCTTGATCTGTTGCACTTGGTGTAGAGCTTCTGTCCATTGAGAGGAGTGGGATGAGTGAAAGAAAGGATTACCCTGACTTCTCAGTTGGACTAACTAGCGATTTAAACCCTTCATCTTGGAATTAGGAGTGAGAAATGCTGGTGGCTTTTCCCTCTCAGTGAGATATGGTAACCTTTGATTGGGTTATTTGTGTGCTGAATGCTTTACACTGACTCCACGCTTTTGCTTGTGTCCTGCTGTCTACCCCTCAGGCCTCTGAAGGATGATTCATGCCCCATCATTTTTAACCATGATTTTATCTGTGTCCACTAGACTGACACCAGTGATTGATTGGATGCATCTCTCAGCCCATGCAGTCTGCATCTGAACACTTGTAGGCCACATTTTAAAGTTTGGTCTAACATCCAGGATCCTTTGGCAGGATTTGCTCTTAAGACTTCACTTCCATTCTTTTATGGAATGAAACGATAGATTTGATCACCAGCTACCATCCTACCTTGCCTTATCTCATGTTTATTTAAGATCAAGTTTTAACCAAATTCCTGAAATTAGAGGAGTAATAGTTTACAACTGAATTTTCAAAAGTATAGTCTCTGTGAGTTCAAGTTTCAGTCTATGGAGTTAATTTTCAATAAAATAGATATGAATCCAATGTCAGACAGTTATAATTCCTTTCCTTCAGCCTCATCCTTTGTTATTTAATCCTCCAGTGTTTTCCTAATACTGGAAACGCCATTTTTGAGAACCTTGTGAAAGAAATAGTATTGTGGTACATTACATTAGTTTTGTCTCCTATTCAGGTCATGGACTACTTGATATCATCTAATGAGCTCCGAGAAAGTCTTCCTCACTTTTGATCACAGCCTGTTGCACAGACTTAAGAATGGCTGGAGATTTATTCTTGTATCTTTATTCTTCAGGTCAGGCAGTTACCCCCTCTTTAACATGCAGATACTTGTTGAAAGAGTGATGCTTTATATCTGGGAAAGTTTTGATAGGAAGGAAGAGAGAATGTGAGTGCTGAATGGAGGAAAAGTATTATAGGAATGGAGGGGTCAATAGTTGGGCTAGAAGATGATGGAAAACAGAAAAAAAAAAAAACTAGTGAGCTTAAGGACAAATGTCTTTTTTTTTTTCAAAATTAGCCTCTAAATTCAAAAGAAAACCCAAGTTTGAAGCTCTACTTCATCACTAGTTGTGAGGCTTTGGAAAAGTTACTTAGACTCTATAATCCACAGTTCTCTTATATGTGAAGTAAGAACAATAAAAAAAATCTGTCATAGCATTGTTGATAATACAAGTGAAATGTTTAGCACAGTATTTGATGCATATTCAGTGCTCAATAAATCTCAGTATTGTATTATTAACCACAACAGCAATTATAAAGCCTAGCCTAAAGTATTTGATATTTAAACCTAAGATAATGCAGAGACATTTATTCAGTTACACGTACATGGAATTTGATCAGATAGCTCTTCATTAAACTTAGAAAAACCTCTTGTCTGGAATTATGATGATAAAGATATCACTATTCTTTATATATTCTCAGTGATATTTATAGAAATTTATTTTTTTTAAATTGAAGAACAATTAGTTATACTGTGTCAATTTCTGGTGCACAGAACAATGTCCCAGTCATGTATGTGTGTGTGTGTGTGTGTATATATATGTGTATGTATGTGTGTGTATATATATATATATATATATATATATATATATATATATATATATACTTACATTCATTTTCTTTTTTTAATAGAAATGTATTGTAAGTAACAATTGTGTAAGAAGGACACAGAAAAAAATACTTTTTCTTAGGACTTTTTATCCTGCCACTCTGTCACTTTTAAGACCTTAGATACTGATTTTATTATACACTATAACCTGTGAGTCAGTAGCCACGAACTCCCAATATCAGTTTATTTGCAGTGGGTCACCCATACATCAGGCAGACCTTTCAAAATGATGGATAGGAGGAAAGTATTTAGAAGCCACCACGCTGAGGGAACAACAGGTTGCCCTAATCTCCTGAAACAACACTAACCAGAGACTATTAGCAGAATCCATATATTGTATACTGTGCTTAGAGACGTCTCTAAACCAATTGTACCAGTCACACCAAACTCAGGATAAAGAACTGTAAACTTTTAGTTTACTGTCAAACAGAGGGTGTGTGATCTTAAACCAGAATACACAAACTGGAAAAGGTTTGGGGATCCAATTTGGTACTATTTTGAATATCCTTGTCAGTGTTGTGACTTTTTCCCAAGTGCTCATTGCTAGTCACTTTATCTTAGGATTTAGGCAGGTGGCTAAATAATTAATTTTCACCAGAGAGGTTCTGCTAAGCCTTCTTCAGGAGATGACCTTTTTGTAATGTTGAACTGACATATAACTGAATGATGGACGTGTCATTTACTGGCAAGCAATTTTCTCTTTCAGTGGGGAGAATTTTAAGATCATTGGACTTGTAAATGGTGACAGGATTGTTGGTCTAGATATGATTGAGCAGTTTAGTAATGTACATAATTATCATGACTGCCTGAAAGCTCTAGGTACCTTTTCACTTTTGATCATGATTTCAACAGCTGACGCTTAAATTACAAATCAAATGGTAGGAAGATAAATCATGATGCCAGAGGCAGAGCTTAGTCATGCCAGCAACCTTAAAATTGGGTTTTGTGAGGGGAGGTTGACTTACCAAAAATGAGAAAGGTCTGTGAAAGTAAAGTTTTTACCAGTTTAGAACTTACTCAAAGGCATAATTTTGGATTTACAAAACTATCAGAACAAGGGAGATTGCTATTTTGGGAAGACTCATTTTTGGACACTGAACCTGAAAAATCTCCATTTTAAAGTATGGTTAATCTTACTTGGGCAAACAAAAGTTTCAAAGCTGAAGGGGTGTTTGAACTTAAGTTTGTAATTTGTAGCGTAACCAAATTACAGGCATAGAAAGACAGTGGTTAATACCAAATAAATTATCTATATTATAAAACTCACAGTAAGAAGGGGCACGTTTCTGTAAAATAATCTCACCAGATGAGTAGCCAAGAACAAGAAGTTTATTTCCTTTTTTACATTAACTGTATTTTCCATGGGAATACATGGTCACAGATATATCAACTGTGCTTTCATCTTGGACTCTGAAAGCTGGTTAAGGCCTGAGAACTTCTGACTCCTGGTTGAGGTTTATTGTTTCTCATATGATGTAGGGCTAATGATTTATGACTTGAGTCTCATAAATTCTGTATGTAAAACAGGTTAACTTTCAAGGTCTCATGGAAGTTTTAAGTGATTCCAAGATACACGTTTAAGTTCCTTGAGCTAAAAGACAAAAATTTCTTCTGACATACAGTTTGACTGATGTCCTGAGCATGACCTCTGACTTCTGTTTTGTTTTTCCCCCAGTCCTCTAGTTTGTCTAGTACTCTAAGAAATTATAGAAATTATGAAATTTTTGAAGATAAGACGGAGCCTGTACAGAGTTCCCATATATCAAGGGATCAGTGGGAGTATTTGAAAACGAGGTTCCCGCAGTTGTATTCACCCGTCTCCTTGCGATTTACCCCAAAGCTTCAGGAGCTCTGTGAATAGCCTGTAGATCTGGACGTGTTCATCATCTTAAAACTACTCTGATATTATACTATAAAAACAATCAGTTATTTCCTTAAACAAATACAGATTTGACTGGGAAAATAAACACATTGTGTCTTGGGATACTTTAATCCAAAGATTTTTGAGGGGAGAGTCTTGATGTATCAAATAAATCAAAATGTTTCATCTTTGTCTGTGTTTATGTGTTGCACATAAGATATGATTTGGACCAAATGAATTTGTTTCTTCTTGTTGAGTAATATTTTCTTCCTTTATTGAAGGGATTTTTAGTAAATATATGACAACTAAAAATGTTCTGTAGAATATATTATAAACTTATCGAGATTTCCCTAAGACTGTTTAAACAAACCGGCTGAAACAAATGTAACCATTTTAGGATAAACTGAGGTAAAATTCAAGCCAAACACATATTATTATGAAGTCCAAATACAGTCAGCCCTCTATATTCACGGGTTTGGCATCTGTGGATTGAACTGTGTGTGGATCCAAATCCTTAGGATGTCAGACCCATAGATACAGAGGGCCCACGTTGTATTTGAACTTCAAATGACCCTTATGATAATCTATGTCTGCCCGTCTCCTACGATGTAGGAAACTGATGTCAGTGGTGCTGAAGTGATTTACCTAATGGTATGCAGCTAATTGGTTTCCGAGCCTGGATTAGAATTGACTACTACTTTCTGTGTTTTCCTCTTACCTAAATATTAATGCAGTCTTGAATTACCCTACTCACTGCTTGCTCCAACTGCTTTGTTACTCAAATAGCAACAAAACATGATCTCACAGGGTTAATAGAAACAGCAAATGTATGTATTAGGGTTTCATCAGGAAAGCAGGAGCCACTCCAGGTTTTGCAAGTTGGAAGGGATTCAACTCAGGGAATTAGAGGATTATACAACCATTGGAAGGTTTGAAGACAGAGAGGTCAGGGAAGCTACTGTTTGAGTTCATGAAATCAGAACACTGGATAGGAGGGAGGCCATGGCTGATTATCTGTGAACCTAAGCAGGTGCCTCACAGGAGGAGCTCACTCAGGAGCTGCTGCAACTCCACATCTGCCACCTGATTTTGCTGTTACTGCTGTGGAGACTAATGGCCTGTCCTTCTCTTCAACCCCCAAATAAAGTGCAAATGCCTCTAATTGGCCAAAACAACCCTGGGACATAGAAGGAAAGGGCTTCTAGAAAATTTACTTGCAGGTTTCCCCTTGTCAAATAGTGGAGACTCCAAAGGTGCCGTGAGGATGCTGAGTTGACAATAGGCAAAGCATAATGCAGCACAAGAAGATGACAGTTCAAGCTATCAGGTGCAGAAAGTTGTTTAGTAAAGGACTGAAAATGAAATATAGCTAAGGTCTGTGTCCTATCTTGTTTTAAAATGAAAAAAAAAAAACTTGGTACTAACCTAGACATTTTAACCTGATTAAAGACTAAACAGGAAAGATTAGGTGTACTGTAAATTAGAAACGATTAATGTGTGTGCATGTATACATATAAAAGCTAGAGAAGTTCCATTATATCTAATAGTGTTTGTGGGATGTTTTCTTCTCAATATACTGGATTGTTTACAAATGAAGAATAGCTATTCTTTGTAACATTGACAAGTTCTGAGAATTAGGATGTGGACACATTTTGAAGGGTCGTTATTCGGCCTACTGTGGAATTTGTAGTTTCAATACCACTCTCTAAAATTGAGAAATTTTTTAGGTTGCTTAAAGATGGAAAGTTCTCCAAGGACTAACATCTTCTGAACAGCATTACGAATGTACACAGAAATTCAAACCTGTATGATAAAGGAGTATATTGTAATGTGCTTCGTTTTGACTTGAGACATTTTGCTTAGGCAAAAAGAAACCTTTTTCCCTTTGCAAACAATATTACCAAGATATTTCCCAGCCTTGCTTTATCTCTAAGCCTCACCATACCCCTGATTTTCTTAGGCTTTGGGATAAGGTAATTGATGGGTTGTGCATCTGAAGATGATACATGCCACAGGATGGAGGCCAGGAATTGAGTGAGGTTTAGTGGTGAAAGGAGGCATCTCCTTCACATTGTATTACTTAGCATGCTTTTGATCAAAAGAAATAGAAAATCCAAATCAAACTGGCTTAAATTATGACAGAAATGAATAGGTTTATTTTTTTAGCCAATATTCAGAGATGTAGGGTAAGCTTTAAGCACGGTTCATATTTTGAGCCAGAGGTTTTGATAGCATTAGGTCTCCAGTTTTATTCCTCTGTGATTGTGTTGGCTCTGTTCCCTGCTTCCCCCTCTCACCACCCGTTTGGTTTGTTTTGGGATGATATAGGATTCACTTAGAAGATACCAAATTGTGCACAGGAAGAGCTCGTTTAAATAGTTCCCAATCATGCACACCGAAGCACACCCCTGAGAAAGATTCATCTGCAATTTCATAATATGGTGTCCACATTTTCCTTAACCGCCTTTATATTACATTTTGTGTTCATTCTCTGTGTACACATTGTTAATGACCTGTTAGACAGGAGACTAGCAAACTGTAGCCTCTGGGCCACATCTGGCCCTTAGCCTGCTTTTCTGCAGCTCATGAGCAAAGAATGATTTTTACATTTTTTAAAGGATTGTAGGGAAAAAAACAAGAATATGTGGCACAGACATTATGTGACCTACAAATCTGAAATATTTATTATCAGGCTCTTTGTAGCAAAAAGTTGCCAACCCCTGTGTTAGATTGTTATATTATGTAAAAGAACTATCTTATTCTTGACACATTCCTATTGTACCTAATGCAGTTCCTTCCACATAGCACTCTCATCTCTAAACACTTCTTCCCATCTACCTTCCTAGGTCAAGTTTTCCTCTTTTTTTTTGAAGAAAAGGTATTGCCAGGGGAAATTTTATTAATTTAGGAGGGGGAAGACTTGGAGGAGATGGTTGGTGGAGAGAGAGGACATGAAAATTCCCAATGTTAAAGGAACTGAGCACTGAAAGGACTTTAGAGAACATGTTGTTCAGTTGCATGTTGTTATAGGAGGGGAAATTCGGCCAGAGGATGGAAGGGGGTTTGCCCAAGGTCGTAGGCAGCTGGTAAGAATTATCATCAGGGCCAAGCATTGTAATCTAGTACCACTTCCATTGACTCCTGCTACTTTTTTTTTTTTTTTTGATGCTGCATCTTTGACTTACAGCCAGCTCAGGCATACACTCAGCTGCTGTATCCATGCCAAGACTGTCCCAGATTGCCCGTTTAACGTGTGGGTTTCCCAGCAGTTCTAGGAGCTGCTGGAAAAAGTGATCAAGAACTTCCTTAAAGGGATTTTCTCTTTCACTGTGCTTTCTTTTCTTCAGCTTACCTCGTAAAACCTCATGACATATCCTTGGTCTTCTAATGCTGTATCTGTGGTCTTCCCCAGTAGTTATATTTCAGTAGCCCTGGCTTCATTTAGACATGATTGACTCTTCTTGAGGATGTCTTGGTGGTATCCTCTCATTTATTTAATTTATTAAAGTGGAGACAAAAGAATTTCTCAGATGATGAATGTAACTTCTTTGATTGTTTACTCAAAGATTGCCAGTAGCCTGTTAAAGTCCTTAGGTTTATTAGTTTTCTCAGATTTCATTCTCCTGGATCTCTCTCTCATTCCACCTTAACCAGCTCCCCAGTTATGATATCTACTATGATACCTCCATCTTCAACTTGCCTTCGATTTTTTGGAATAGTTTCTTTTTATTTATTTCTTTGGCTCTAATGCCTCCTTCCACTCTCTAAGTATGGGTCTTAATGTATTCATTTCCCATTGCTGCAGTGAGAATTATCACAAACTTGGTGGCTTCAAAAAACCCAAATTTATTATCTTTTTCTTTGGAGCGTAGAAGTCCAAAATGGATCTTATAGGCTAAAATCAAGGTGTCAGCAGAGCTGTGTTCCTTCTGGATGCTTTAAGGGGAGAATCCATTTTCTTGTCTTTTCCAGCATCTGAAGGCTGCCTGCATTCCTGGGCTTGTGGCTCATTCCCCCATCTTCAAAGTGTATCACTCCAGCCTTTCCCTTTGTCATCACAACTCCGTTTTTTGACTTTGACCCTCTTGCTTCCCTCTTATAAAGACCCTTAGGGCCACATTGGACCCACCAGAATAGTTGAGGATAATCTTCGCATCTCAAGATCCTTAACTTAACCACACATGCAAAGTCCTTTTGCCATATAAGGTAAATTTTCATAGGCCTCCAGAATTAGGATGTGGGCAACTTTAGGGGTCACTATTCTGCCTAGATCTCAGCTGAATTTGTTTTTCCAATGTTACAGGCACCCTCTGCCTCTTTTAAAAATAGATAAATTATCTTCCAAAAGTATGCCTGAATTCATAAAGGTTATTCTCTTCCATCTCGGACTCATTATCTGAGAAACTATTCAAATCTATGCTTACTTCATTTTACCTGCACTTCAATTTAAGCTCATTGCCTCTTAAGTGGATTCCAGTAAGAGATGTCTTGTGACCCTCAATTTCATCATCTGGACTATCAGCATACTCTGAAAGAGTAGCCTAAATTACCTTCCTTTGCTTTGTGTTTTACATACTTGTGTAGGAGCCCATCCTATCCTCTTACCACCACCTAGGGGACAGAAAACACATCATGCCCTGATTTGTAGCTTCTCAGTCTGTCCCCCATGTTTTGTACATACGAAGTACTCAATAATAGCATTACCATGATCTTATTTAAAATTTAAGTATACAGGGCCACACTGATTTAAGACATATATTGAAGGATTTAGGTGCCAGCAAACTGTGCTTAAGTGAATGTCTCCTGAGTTCTCCATTGGAAGGCTTTTTTTCTGCTCTTAGCAAACATCTTCTGACACAGCCTCTGAATTATTTTTGAAATACCAATCAACATATATTTTCTTTATTTGTGTACTCATAAATTCCATCTGTACTTTTGAATAGCCATATTGCCTTTCTGATAATAAGCTGTGAATAATAATTGATTGTATTAGCATACTATTTTGAATACAGTAGCAATGACTCATGGGTTTATTTGCATTCCTGTAAACCTATGGAGGTTCAAGCCTTTCTTATTTTTAAATAATTTGAATTGGTAAGACTCAGAATTGAGTGACATATACTTAATATAGAATGACATTTAAACTTCAACTTCTCTGGGTACTGATTCTGTGTTCCATCATGGAAATATAAAAACCAGAGAAATGCTGAGAGAGGATAATTTGCTTACTTGTAGGCACAAATCAGTATTAAACTGTCATGAAAATCACCACTTAAATTTATTGGTTTAAAAATTCTATATATGCTTAAGAATTTCCAGTGTTTCAGAAAGTAGAATCTTATTTTATATGCCATATGGGAAAAATATGTTAGTTATGTCCATTCAATTATTAAAGAAAATTGGTGTCATTTTGGCTATCTCTGTAGGGTTGATGTATTTCACTTGAAAGTATGAGATTAGTGAACTTAGAGTAAACTCTAAGAATAGCCATTGGTAGACTGAGATGTGAACTTTTATTTCTTTTTTCTCATGTAGTTTAAAGGGATTTAATTGATGTAAGAATTATTTCTGAACTGGTACTGTAGACCAGCGCTCATTTCTGGAAGTACAAAAGTAAACAAAATAAACAAATTCTCTGCCCTCAGAAAGTCTATAGCATGAAGGGGACTATGGACAAATAAAAGAAACTCCCTATTCACAGGACAATTTATGTCAAAGGTGATGTGTGGTTACAGTGGCTGTAAAATTATATCAGAGAAGGATTTAACCTAGATTTTCTTCTATCAGAAGGAATAGCACTTAATTTTTTATAACTCAAGATTATTTGCTATTTAATGTATTCAGTGGCTATATGCAAGATAGGTGTTGCACAAGATACATGTGAAGGTATTTAACTTGGAGAACACTATATTTAAATACAATGTAATATATGTATTTGATAATATACTTTGCACATAAACATTGTACATGAAGCATTACATTATACCTTACTGACTCATTCTATTAGTACATGGCATATCCACATTTTAGCCTACTCTGAAGTTGACTTAACTTTCCAGATGAACAGTCATTTTTGAGACCCTGCCACCTCTTTGCAACAGAGAAAGATGTCCTGATTTTTGTGATTATTTGTCACAGAATCAAGGCCTCAGTGACACAAAGGGTCCTTATCAGAAGGTTACTCTTGCCCCCAGATACTATTTTGTTATTGTAAGGCATGGATATGTCTGCCCCATTAGTACTGGAGATAAGCTTAAATTTACCATAATAGAGCAGCAGAGATAGAGAGAGAGCTGGGACATTTCACATGACAGTTTATTTGCATATTCAGGTGGTTTGAGAGGCAGCCCAATTGTAGGAAGCAGACTTGTGGTCCTAAATCTGCTGAAATCATTATCTGTGTAAATGTTGGAGAAGAGCAGTGTGGATAATTAAACTGAATTTGTTTGAATATAGGCAGTTTTTACCTTGGCTGTTGAAGTTGCTATTTGTGCAAAATTTTAAAGAAAAAAATCACTAATTAGGACACTTTCTAAGAAGATTTTTACATGCACCATATTTTCGTGCTCAGTATAAATGTATTTGGAACATAAATATTTTATTTAGCTATGTATTTTCATTTCAATAACCTCTACTTTCTGAAATTCCTAAATATTTATGTTATACAAAAATCAGATTTAATCTAATTCTTAATTAACTAGGTTTATAAACTGAAAGCAAAAAAGTGATATACATGTGGGAAATTTTGTTGGCTTTTTATCCATTAGTCTAATTAAGACTAGATTGGACTAAGTTGAGTGTTCACTCATTATAAAACATCACAGATGGGACCAAAAATAGAATATTTCCAAATAACACATTTAATGTGAAATTAGGAAGAGATTTTGATATAGGCTATAAATAGGTTTTCTTCTGATTTGATTAGCTTATTTTCTGATTCATGTAAAGAACCCACAAGTATCTTGATCCTTTTTTCTGAAATTTGAAGGATTGAATTTAACTTTCAGCTACAGTGGCTTTGAAAAGGAATTATATAATATGGTAGCTATTTGTACATTTAATTTTTTCTGTCATCAATGTTGAAAAATTTTATTCATTTATTAGTACTGGCAGCAAAGATGAAGTTAGAGAAGTAATTAAGATGTGGCTTGTTTTGCTCTCCAACAAATATTGAATGTCATTAACATTTTAGTATCTCTTCTGTTAGCTAAATTAAGAGTTGAATTCTTTAAAGCAACAGTTGTATGTTTTAGTAATTCCCAAAGTTAATAATCTTCCTGTAAAATACATTTTTCTTTTTGTGTACTGCCTCATATTGTTTTCTGTAATAACACCTTTATGTCTACAGCTTGTTTCTTCTTGACACTGTAATTTTGCAAAGGGCATGAGAGTTTCCAGTGTTTATATATCTCACCAGTTTCCTCTTCTATTCTGGCCTGTGACTAGATCTTAGATTAGTTTGTATATTTACTAATACTAATCATTTTGCCACTTTTAAGTACATCCTAGTTTCATTTTACTAAATTTAGAGACTGACTTCAAATTAGTCATTGCAGACCATTAACCAATGAGTTGACACAAGAAGGAGATCAGTCAGGGTCCTTTATTATAAGGAAATTAAAATGTGAACTAGCACCTTTAAACAAGACCCTATATATAAACATCAGTCATTATAAACATCAGTTCCCATCACAGTGTAATAGCTAACAAAATATTTACTGTTATAAATGTTGTTTTCATTTCAAGTAATTTTTAATATAGTACTTTTCCAGCATAATAAAATCATTTAGCCTCTTGCCATGTGCTTATTGGTCATTTGTGTCTCTTCTTTCTGGAAGAGATGTCTTTTCAAATCCTTTGCCTATTTTTAATTGGGTTGACTTGCACGAGTTTTTTAGTTTCTGCATATTCTGGTTAGAAGTCTCTTATCAGAAATGTGTTTTGCAAATATCTTCTCTCAATCTGTGAGTGGTTTTTAACTTTCTTAATGGTGTCCATTGAAGTATATAAGGTTTTATTTTTGATGATACCCAATTTTTCTATTTTTTTTCTTGCTTGTGCTTCTTGTGTCATGTAAGAAGCCATTTCCTAACCCAGTGTATTGAAGATTTATCTCTGTGCTTTATATGCTTTTCTATAAGTTTTATAGTTTTAGGTTTGATATTTATATTTGTTCCTCCATATCTACAGGAGATTGGTTATAGGAACCTCCCCCTGCCATGGATACCAAAATTCTTAGATGCTCAAGTCCCTTATATAAAATGACATAATATTTGCTTATTACCTATACACATCCTCCCTTATACTTTAAATCATTTCTAGATTACTTGTAATACTTAATACAATGTAAATGCTATGTAAATAGTTTTAGACACAAGGTAAATGCTGTGTAAGTAGTTGTCAGTGTGTGGAAAATTTGTTTTGCTTTTTGGAAATTTTTTAAAAAATATTTTTGATTTGAGGTTGGTTGAATCCACAGATGTGGAACCCACCCATACAGAAGGCCAATTGTATGTCTCTGAAACATTTGCAGTTAACTTTTATATGTGATATAAGGTAGGGATACAACTTTGCATGTGAATATTCAGTTGTCTCTGGACCATTTGTTGAAAAGACTAGTTTTTCCCTCATTGAGTTGTCTTGGTGCCCTTGTCAAAATCAACTAACTGTAAATCTGAAGGTTTATATTAGAACTCTTAATTCCACCCCATTGATCTTAATGCCTGTTTTCACTCCAGTATCACACTCTCTTGCTTACTGTAGCTTTCTAGTAAGTTTTGAAAATTGGCAAGTGTGAATCCTCGAGCTTTGTCCTTCTCAAGATTGTTTTCACTATTTTTTCCCCTTTGCATTCCATATCAGTTTTAGGCACAGCTTGTCAATTTTTGCAAAATTGCTTTGCATTTGTAGATTAAATTGGGAAGTGTCATTTTGGCAATGTTTTATCTTTTGATCCATGAACATGGGATACCTTTCCCTTTATTTAGGTTTTTTAAAATTTCTTTCAGCAAGTATTTTATAGTTTTCACTATCCAAATCATACTTCTTTTGTGATTTTTATTCCTACATGTTTTATTACTTTTGATGCTATTGTAAATGGGACTGTTTTTTAAAATTTCATTTTCAGATTCGTCATTGCAAGTGTATAGAATTCAAATTTTTTTTATATATTGAACTTGAATCCTGTACCCTTGGTGAACTTGTTTATTATTTCTAATAGATTTTTTTTCTGTGTGTGACGATATCTTAGGGTTTTCTTTATATAAAGTCATGTCATCTGCAAATAGTGTTAGTTTTACTTATTTCTTTCCATTCTGGATGTCTTTTATTTCATTTTCTTGCCTAATTTCATTAGCTATAATCTATGTTGCAATGTTGAATAGAAATGGTGAAAGTGGAAATTCTTGTCCTGGTTCTGATCAAGGGAAAAGCATCTAGTCTTTTACCATTTAATATGATGTTAGTCCTGAACTTCTTGTAGGTGCCCTTTATTTGGTTGAAGTAATACTCTCCTAATGCTAAGCTATTGAATTTTTTATCATGAAAAGAGTATTGGAGTTTTTAAAAAAGTTGTTTTCTTTATCAATTGAGATGATCATGTGATTTTGGTCCTTTATTATATTAATATGATGTATTACATTGATTTTTGGATATGAAACTAGCCTTGATTTCCTGGGAAATATCCCAATTGGTAATGGTGTATAATTTTTTTTTAATTTGCTAGATGTGATTTTTTATTATTTTCTTGAGGGTATTTACACCTGTATTTATAAAGGGATATTCATCAGTAATTTACATTTATTGGGAATGTCTTAGTCTGGTTTGGTATCAGGGTAATCAGGGTATCACAACAAGATGAGAAGCGTTTCCATACTCTTCCATTTTTTGGAATAGTCTCTGAAGGATTAATGCTAATTATTCATTAAATATATGGTAGAATTTACCAGTGAAGCATGTGGGCCTGAGATTTTATTTGTGGGACATTTCCAGTTACTAATTCAGTGTCTTTTGTTGTTGTTATTGGTTGTTGAGCTATTCTATTTCTTCTTGAGTCAATTTCAGTCATTTTTTGTCATATTAGGAATTTGAACATTTCAATTATTTTCCATTATTATTTTACTGTATATTTTGCAATATCTTCTTAGTGGTTGCCATATGTATTAAAACTAACATATTAAAACAATCTAACTTGAATTAATGTCAATTTAATTTTATTGTATACAAAACTGCTTCAGTATAGCTGTTTTCTTCTCCACTCTTTGTGCTATATTGTCACACAAATTAAACCAGATGAGCTCATTAACACAGTTGTATAGTTACTGCTTTATGCAGTTTTGTTTTAAATGAGATGGGTGAAGAAAAGTGTTACAAGCAAAAATACATTTAAACTATTCATTATATTTACCTATGTAGCTACCTTTAATGGTACTTTTTAATTCTTCATGTGCATTAGAGTTACTGTCTGGTGTGTGTGTTTGTTTTTATTTTAGCTCGAAAGACAATATTTCTTGTTGGGCAATTCTGCTAGTGACAAGCTCTTTCAGTTTTTATCTGAGAATGTCTTAATATTTCCTTTATTTTTGAAGGATTGTTTTGCTGAATGTAGAATTCTTGGTTGACTTTCACTTTTAGCATTTGCACTATTTCATCTTACTATCTTCTGGCCTCTGATTTGTAATGAGAAGTCAGCTGTTAATCCTGATGAAACTCCTTTGTATAGGATAATTGTTTTAAACTTGCTACTTTCAAAATTCTGTCTTTGTCCTTGAGTTTTGGCAGTGTTACTAATGTGTCTAAGTGTGGTTTTCTTTGAGTTTTTTATAATTGGAATTTGTGGAAATTATTGTATATATAGGCTAATGGTTTTCATCAAATTTGGAAGTTTCTGCCATTATTTCTTCAAATATTCCACTGAAGTATTTGCTTGGTTAGCTTATTGGTTATCCAGTGATCAGACAGACTTTCAAAAAATGCCTTGAACCAATAGCTCTCCCAACCTTTGCTTGGCGGTTCTCTGTGTGTGTTTAAATACACCTTTAACACTTTGGCATTTGACGGTTTTGCCTGGGTCTTTACTTCTGGCTTGTGCAGAAAATCAAGGTCAGTCAGATGTGAGAGATTAAGGCTGTCCTGGGTCTTTTCTGGGCATGCACACAGCCCTTACATGCACATGGCCCCAGAAACATGTCATAGCTTTTCAAAGCTGCCTATGGTCATCTTACTCCCCATATATTCCTTTTAAATGTTTCGGCCATCTTCTTGTTTTCCCGTTTGGTTCTCCACCTCAGGAAGCTGAAATATTAAGCAATTGCTGCTGATTATTTTTGCAAAACACTCTAAAGATAGTACTTTCCTCACTGAGCAAATTCTGAGTCAGGTCAAATAAAGAGAAGTCCTTGAATGGCGCTTTTTAAGGAAGCTGCAAGACTGATTAAATAGTGATAATCCTCCTGCGATGGTGCTCTGTGAGAAGTTCCAGTTTCAAGCCTTTCCCCTTCATTGGCTGTTAGTTTGCTGTTTCTTCAAGGGTAACACAGAATAGAGAAGAGGAGGATAGGAATAGAGAAAGTTAAAATGGCACAAAGCTCATTACTGACTCACTGAGACTCAGTCACTTTTCTTGAATAAACACTCTTCACATTATTGCCAGCTTTTGGTTAATTTCCAAAGGTCTGAAAAGTTGATTTTGGCGATCTTTTCCAGTGTTCTTTTTAGTTTCTTAGAGGACTAGACTTTTAGAGGTCGATATTGCACCATTCTGGAGGTGCTTCTCATTTGAGTATTTTTATTTTCTTTATGATTCAATATTTTGAACAGTTTTTATCACTTTATACTTAATTTTAAAAATCTGTTAGTGCTTTCAGTTTATAAAATATTCCAATACATTAGGGTATACTTGACATACTTTTAAAAGTTCAGGACTTAATTATTTGAAGAACTATACTTGCTGATTGTTTTCTCCTACTTAGTACATTTTAACGTAAAGATTTGAAATTTGTCTAAATGTTCTTTTCAGAATCCTGTTAATATAGTTATTCATTTGGTCCTGAAAATGGTTTCTTTCCAAAATCAAGCATCTGTTGTCATTCAGTAAAAATGAACTAGAAATAGAAGATCTGAAAAAAATCTTCCAATTTTATTTGAGCTTGAGAAGAGTCAAGTCTAAACCATAAATATTTTGGCATAGAGTTTTATGTCAGGAAACTGTAGTGAGTTACCTTTATTTAGAAGACAAATAATTTATTTCTTCTATATGGTATTTTAGAGAATTAAAATCATTTGAAAGTCTGATAATTTTATTTTTTATTCAAAATAATTTCCAGAGTATGCCTTTAGATCAATACCAATTCATTGTAGTTTCAAACACTTATATTTGCTGTATATTAAGATGTCATTGAGTTTCTTGGTGATCCCCATCATACGTTTAAAATTTTAAAGATTTAACTGCATTCTATAGAGTTTATCTGCAACATATAACTTAAAAAAGTGATAGCAGATTGACATAAAAAGCCATTGGTCTTCCCCCTTGCCCCGCCAAATTTCACATAAGCAAATAATGAAGGAGAAATAGACCCTGTTTAAAAACCTATTTGTGACCTTTATATAATTTAATGAGATTAAAGAACTTATTGTATTTGTAGGTTCAAATATTATTTTATAATTTAAAAATGCATTGATGTTACTATTAAGTTGGTGTTTTCAGGAAAATGCAGAAAATACTTAGTCAGTAATTACTTTTTAAATTCTTGTATTGAGGTGAAAGTTTCTTCTTAAAAAAAGGTATGTCTTTAAGTAAGTGTTTTTTTTTTTTACTTTTACTAACTATAACTTACACCCTAATCAAGAGATTACATTTCTTTCACTCCATATCTTCCCCTCATGCCCCTTTCAGCCAATTCCTGCATACCAGCAGTAGCCTACTTCTGATTTCTGTTAGTATCAATTTGACTGTTACTGAGCTTCATATACATAGAATTATACAGTAGGTAATCTCTTCTGTCTGGCTTCTTTTGGTCAGTGTAATGTTTTTGAAACTGATCCATGCTTTGTATATGTCAGTATGTATGTATGTATTTATGGCATTTTTCCACATAAATACATAACTATTTTTATTCATCCTCTTGGAATGGAAATTTGTGGGGAGCATTTTCATGTTTGAGAGTGTTTTAAAGAAGTCTTGGCCGTGATTTCTCAAAAGGGGCATGAAGTGGGAATAGAAAGCATACTTATAATTTGATTAAAAAAAACTTGTTAGATGTGTGTGTATTATGTGATAAAATGCACATATGGTACACTTCTAATAAGAATAGTGGAGGAGGGTATAGCTCAAATGGTAGAGCACATGCTTAGCATGCACAAGGGCCTGGGTTCAGTTGCCAGTACTCCCTCTAAAAACATAAATAAACCTAATTACCGCCCCCCAAAAAAGAATAATAATAATCATAATGGTAGTTAACATGTGTTAACTTGTGCTAGGCCCCTTCTTAAGTATTGTGCACATTTTATCTTAGTTACTCCTCATAGCCGTTCTATAAAGTAGGTAGATTATGATATTATCTCTGAGGAGTAAACTGCAAATTTTAGACTATAAGCATCTTGCCTAAGTTCACACACCTAGTGAGGGGCCAAGTGGGGATTTGAATTCTAGTTCTTGTCTTGTCAAGCATTACACTATGGCTGCTGCTTTCTAGTAGTTAATAGTTACTGAACTCTGTTATACGCCAAACCCCAGTGAGATGTATACACACACCCTGGTACTACAGTGTACATAGGTAGTCTATGTACAGATTAGCTGAATCCACCATGTAGAGGTTACTTCCTGCTCAGGATTATTTGAGGCAGAGGCCACAATATGTTGAGAGGCAGAAGCCAGTCAGCAGATGTGTACTATTAGACCTCCAAAGTGTTTAGAATTTATATTCTGTTTGTTGCCAACATTTAAAACTCTGTATATCACACATTAAATTCTTAATTTCTGGAATACTCCAGGAAATCAAGATATCTGAAAACCTTGCCCACTGCAGTGATCTGGAGCTGACCCTCAGCTGCCTCTCGTGGGCCTACAGTCAGCCCTGATAGCTTATTTATGCTTCCTGCAGAGAGACATGTGAGGGAGTTTGTGAGTCTTGATACAACTTTTTGAGGAAGTTGCTTTAAGCTTTACCTTGAAGGATTCCAATGGGTTATACCAGGCTGCATGAAGAAATAGCACAGCTCAAGGAAAGAAGGACATTTGCTGGGTGACCTGAAGGAATATGAATTAGGCAGGAATTACATGGATTGGCTGAAAACCAGGATAGAGAGGAGGACTATGCTAAACTATGAGGTCTGCCTTCAGTGTCTTAAGAAATCTCGTGTTTTGAATGCTTTTATAGAGGAATGGTAGAAGCTGATCTTTAATTTTCTAATTGCAAAACATAGCCTAAAATTGCTAATTACAGAAAATACCAATCAATTGTGGTTATTTAAGCTGAACATATGTCTGAAACGCATCAAATTGCCATTTGTGGTCCAAAGGAATAAAATATCAAGTATGTATAGTTCGATCTTAAAAGTATTCCTAGTAGCACTTTACTTTGAGTAAAGTCACTTATATAATGTATCATGTATATTTTCTGCTTTTAAAGTTTATTTTAAATACACATGCTTCCAGAATTATTTTTATTTTTTTTTACTTTATTTTATTTTTAAATTTTTTAATCCATGTGTATTTTCTGAACCAGGACAAGGAAACTAGTACAGATACATACTGTAATACCTCCTCAGTTGTTGTTTTCTTTTAGTGTTATTTAAATCTTTAAAACATGTTCTTATATTTATTTTTTGAAATGTTTAAGTCCCATTGTATCTATTAGGTTATTTATTAAATGCATTGAGGTGATATTTCAGTATATTAGGGTGAAATCATTTGAGTTATATAAACAAATAATACAGTTAACTAAAAATAGAAAATCCTCTTGGAAACGTTGATGCTTAAAAGACAAAATTATGTGGATGAACATACGTATGCTTCACAGAGCTTTTCTTGTGCTAGGCATTTAGCTGTCTTGCAACTGTTAATCAGCACAGGCCTTAAAACAGCTGCTATCAGATTAATTAGAGGGAATCCAGGAAATAATTCAACTGAATGTAGCATTCATGTAAGTGTGTTGAAGGCAATTAAGAGTAACTATAGTCATTACTGAGACTTCCAGGAAGTATGCCAAAAGGCTCAAAAGTTAAAAAATGCCTTCCCAGTTTGCATGTGTGTGTGTATGCCACACATATAAACACACACTAATAGAAGCTAAAACTAAATAAAATTGAAGTGATTTGCTTGAATTGTGAGATATTAATTCACTTCTTTTTATGAAGTTGGGGGGCTAAGAGGAAAATAGGCCATTTAAACTGGTTTAGAAAGAAAAGGGCCTGTTTGATGGTGCTGTGCAAAGTATTACAATGTGGTAAATAAATCGTGTTTCTTTTTATATTTTTAATTTTCATAGCTGATGCAAAGCTTCAAATAAAGGAGGTTGATGTTTCACCAATATCACATATCTCCAAGAAGGAAACTCAAGATTTTCTAGTAAGGGATTTAAATCCTTAAGAAACTTGGTACCACATGGAACGCCTTCAGTACCTGGTTGCTCTCACCACAGTCACCACCACCACCACCACCACGCTTAGCTGTTATTATTATCATGACTCAAAGGCTGCTTACTTGGCATTACATCTCATTTTCCCTTTTCTTAGGTCTCTTGCCTACTTTACTGGTTGATAGTATCTTACCCCAAACTTAGTAATGGGAAAATTAAATAATTTTGCCTGTGGTTGTTCCTTGGGGGAAAAAAAAAGACCAAGGAAGAGGGAAATAGGGATGAGGGTAGGAAAAGTAGATTTTAAAGAATGGTTAATAATTCTTTCTTATTTAATAAGATACAAGCTGAACTTAGAGAGGTTTATTTATTAGAATAGAAATTTGGTGTGTGATTACATCTTACTGTGCGATACAGTTTTCAAAACCTGCTTTCATGTCTTAAGCCTGAGCTAGGAGGACGCCTGACACTCCCTGTTTTCAAAGTCCCAACCTTGCTTTTTTACAGAGGGCATGAAGTGGGAACAAAAGGCCTACTTATAACCCTATAAACACTTTAAAAAATATTTTCCGGAAACACTTGTTTCTTTGTTTTAAAGAAAATAAAACGTAGTTTGAGAAGAGCTGAAATGATTGATTAGAGTTACAGGTGCCACTCCTACGTAACAGGGTTATGATAGTTCCCAGGGAGGCAGGCTATGCCTGATGAATCACAAGGCCCTGCTCTCTCACTGAGTGCTACTACAGCTGATGGAAAACTCATGTCACTTTTGTTTTTTAAACTTATTTTGATTACTAGGCCTTTGGTTTACCAGGCATCCATTTGATCACCTTTTAATCTTTTTTTCCTAATTCCCTCTCCAACACTCCTGCCCGCTGCCGTTCCTCCCTCTCCCACATACTAACGCCACGCACCACCTCCTTTCTTGAGGTCCCATCTCTTGCTGCTTGCAAACTGCTGTTCTTTTTGATTGAGTTTGGATGTCCTCTCACCAATGAAGTATTTTCTTAGGTGTTATTGTCTCCATCAAACCACCAAATGTAGATTATGTATCCTCAGTATTCATGGATTCCACTTTTTAGTTCTGCTTCACCACCAGAAACCCAAATTCCCTGAAATCTCTCTAGGAAGAATTTAATTATTATTTCCACACAATTAGTTACTGTGTGGAAATAAAGAGAGAAAGCTATTTTAAGGATAGATACCATATCACAGAACTGCCATTTTCAAAGAATTGGAAGCAGTCTTAGAATCTATCTCGTGTAAACCCTCAGTTCTAGAAACCGAGGCCCAGAGAGCTTGCACATCTGGTAAGCAATGGAGTGTATTGTTTTTGACAGGAGGTGCCAGAAGTTAGGTCTTGTAATTCCCTATTCAGTGTACTTTCCACAACACTACACAGAATCTAATCCTTGGGTTCTAGTATTTGAACAACTTGAACAAAGATGAGAAATCAGCTTTTGACAGCTGGAAATAATGAGAGGTGAAAGGGATGAGTATTCCCCAAACAAACAATAGAGAAAGCAAAGGTGAGGAGAAGAGAAATGAATGTGGTCCTTTGAGGAAAGAGTATATGGTTCAGTATACTGTCGAATACCAAGGCTGGGTGAAGGACCTCAGTAAAGGAAATAAAGGGGGGTGCTTTTCTGTAAAACATTAATAAAACCAGCTCAGTTTTTTGGTCTGCTTCTTTATTATTACTGTGACCTGACAATTCCAAACAATGGCAGTGATAAATGACTCCTTGAAGGATATTTTTTTCCTAAACTCTAAATAATTGCTGCAGTTGTGATGAATGTTCAATAATACATACATGAGCTTCAAATGAACACCCATTTATTACTTATATGCTCAAATAAACATTGAATTCAACCCAGAAGTTTATTTGGAGAACTCCCAGCTAGACAGGTAGCCCTGACACATGCACACTCAGCTATACATGTTCATTTTGAGAGTAAATTTATAAAAGATTCAAATTGTTAGCACTTGTTTCAGATGGAGTTCATGTTTCCAGTTCCTGTGTTACTAAATAATCCTGCATTTAAACAGGAGATTTGAAATAAACCAAGATAGCACATTGGTTATGAAGGGGAGGAAAAAGAACTTGGGTTCCTCCTTCTATCTTGCTATATTTTATGTGACCACTGTGTAGTTATATGTGTGCTTAAGTTTTAAAACAGTGAAACAGACTACAAATTAGGTGGAATTTTTTTGGAAATGAAAATTTTAGGTCATAAATGAAATATTTTACTGAATTTTAATAATTCTAAAATTTAATCTTATATATTAGCACATATATTAGCAGTAGGCAGAATACACTGTAAATGAAAATACGCTTAGAAGTAAAGTTAATTTACCCATATATTTTCTTATATTTACAGCATTATAAGATTGTCTTAATTATTAAAAATTAATGAAATGCATTTTATTTGTATTAAGATGGACTTAAAATATTGCTATGAAGTGTCATCCAAGATAGTTATGCAACTTATAAATAATCAGGAACAATTTTGAAATAATATTCTAAAATAGTAGCTACTTTTAATTAAAGATAATACCAAATTGTGTGTAAAATTTTTTACTGAACAACTACAGTGTTCAAGATATGGAGCAAGTCCATGTTGACAGTGAGAGCTATAAGCCGTGTCTAAACATCAAGTTGAGGCAAGATTGATATATAATGATGATGACAAAAAGCTGGCAAATTTTGTGTCGGTGTATGTTTATGTAACTTATGATTCCTCTGTTTAAATGGAGGAATATTTTACTTTTTATATTGCATATTTCAATGACTTATCTTCATAAGGAAACTGAGATTGAAACTGTTTCACTTGAAGAGAGCTTGCGGGAATTAACTTCTTAGGAAAATATGAGGAAGAAATGATGACATCAATTACCTTCATTAAATAAATCTGAAAAGGCCCACCAAGTAAACGGGCATTTAAAAAAATACAGTAGAGTTTAAAACTACGAAATACTTGCTCATGAGAGTTGCTTTGAGAGAAAAGGAAAAAAATGCCACACAAATTAAGAAGTGCTAGTTACATCTTTTTGCACCAAAATGATTTTGGGTATTGGAAACCTGATTATTTATCATCTGAAGAAGACTTATGGATATAGAATTTTAAAGCAAGAGAAAGTGTGAAAGCAATTTTATATAGGAGTAAATTTCACAAAACACATTTTAAGCTTATTATTTTGAAATAATACAGTACTCAAAGAAGTTGCAAAAATACTAATGTTACCCCTGTGCCCTTCACCTGTTTTCCTCTGATGATAACATTTTATATAACTATCATACACTGTCAAAACCAGGAAATTGACTTGGGTACAGTACTATTAACTTGATACAGACCTTATGCAGATTTCACCAGTAAACACATTTTTTTAAAAACTAAAACTTTTAAAGAATTATATATACACATATACCCTGTTTAGAGATTTTATTTTTATGTGTTGGGGGAAATAGCACTTAAAATGAATTTTATCATAAATATATACTTCTTTATTAATTCTCTGAATATGAAGTAGTATATCTTTGGACCTTCTCTTTTTTCCATTTCTTAACTTCCAGTGATTTTAGTTTCGGAGGTGATCCCATTGGGAAGCTGGAACGAGACAGATAACAGTAGTAATAGGAGCTGTGGGGAAACCTTAGGTTATGTTCCCCAAATCAACTTCTTAATGGCAATAGATGTAGAACCGAATTTACAATGGAAATATGTTTTGTGTGTGTTCTTGTGCAATAGTTCTGTTTCTGAACAAATTTACTTCAGTGTAACATTACACATACTGAATATTAAATCTTGAATGTGGGCAGATGATTTCAGAGGAAAATAATTTTCAGTATAATATGAAAAATATTATCAATGTTTGTCAGGATGTGACTTTTTGAATATTCTAATATCCTAAGCTTGAAGGGAAACTATAAATCTTTCTGCAATGTCTTTTCCAATTTTTACTGCAGCAAAGTATGCAGTACTTAATATTCCAATAGTCTAACAGTAGATACATTTACACTTATTATGTTCACCACAAAGCCTTTTATGACTGGGATATTGAAAACTTCTTATAAGTACTATACCAAAATGCATAATTTAACAGGATAATTTGCATAAGGAAACTCCAACTCATAGATTAAACTGATCACCAAGAATTACGTATTACAGATTTAAAGTTAGAAAGTACACAGACACATTTTAGAGATAATACTAAAAGCTTTTTAATGCAAAAATAAAATTAGTAGAAGATAAACAAGGTAAAACAATAGATATTTTTATCTTTGTAGAGTATTGCTAAGAATACTTTGACTAAATTTGGTTCATAAACAGAGAAAAGCCTTATGCTCACAAACTTCTATATTTCTGGTGTAAATTAGAAAGGAAAGAAACGACAATTAAGTTAACAGTCATCATCTAAAACATGTTTCTCCACCTTTGGTGCACATCATAATTGCCGGGAGAGTGATTTTTGGAATATATCACATAAAACCTAGTAACTGGAAGTCTAAAGTGTATAAGATAAAACATATTTTTTTCTAGGACAGGCAAAAGGCCAAATCTGGTATCATTGGTTTCTGTGTAGTGTTTTTTGTCTAGGATTGGTTTGTAGATTACTTAAGAGTTAAAAGCATTACTAAAGAGTTGTATTTACTTAACTTTAGACACTTTTAAATTTGACTACATATTTCAGTAGAGATAATTATGAATATGGAAATAAAATGATGTATAATGATATAGTGATGGGATTTAGCTAAATTGTAAGTTCTGGACATACCAATGAGCTGCAGTGGCTGTAGGACTCGAAAGTGGATAATGTGAGGATAAATTCAAGGACAACAGACCTTTCCCAGCTGATAGCATAATCTTAATGGCTTACTTTGGTTTGTCACTGCTCCCATGATATTCAATTATTAGAAAGATTTTAAAGGGTTTTAGCCATGATTTGGAGTCTTGTATATTTAACTGTTTTTGTACTTCAAAGATTAATGTGTTATGCTTGTGTTATTTGAGGGGTCGTGGCAAGTGTGGAGCCTAGACTGAAGTAACAAGAGTTGTGGGGTATGTGTTATGGTGTGAATGTAAAAACATAATTTGAAAGATTCTGTAAAAATAATTTTATTACCTTTTTAATGAACCGTCTGACATGTTTTTAAAAATATGGTATAGTGGAAAAAAGTATAGGTGTTACATTGTGTAATTAATTCTGTGCTCTAATCTAGGCTCTGCTAAAATATTATCTGTGACCTTGGGTAATTTACTGAACTGCTGAACTTCTGTTGGTTTCCATAAGAAATTAAAATGCACCCACAACACAGTCTAACACACGGCAGACAATCAGCAAATGTTCCATTCTCTTGTCCCCTAATTATCACATTATTTTTAATCCATACATACCGAGCTTTGCATATCGTGGACACACACAATGTTGAATGAGTGAAATCACGGATTAAATGTACTGTATTATAAAGCTTATGTCTTTCCCTCCTTAATAGAACCTTGGAAGTATAAATTGATAGAAAATGAATAAGTTCAGTCATTTGGTGATGAGAATTATTGGGATAAGTTTTTCCAAAGTGAGTTACAGAATTTTGTTCTACTGAACTTTTAAAACAGGGCTCTTTTTCTTGGTTTGTTTTTATTTTTGTTTTTGCTTCATACAGTATGATTCTGTTTAAAGACAAACATTGGTGTGATCTTGATGACCTCTCAAGGTTGCTTCTGAATCACAGACAGAAAAGGTTGAGACAATAAAGACATGGGTTACTAGAAAGGCAAGCACATTACAGAACTTTCTTATTTACCATTTTTTTTTCAGCTTGAGTAATTCTCAGGCTTATGTTTATGGATAAAGTTAAAATTTCTCCTTTTTCCTGTTAAAGTTCAAGGATCTGGGGATTAGTTATGCAACACATTTTTTTGTCTTATAATTTTTTTTTTAAGAATGTGACATATCTTCTGTAACCATAAAGGAAAAATATATAAGGTACTGGAGGTCATTTGCTTGTATAATTAATGAACTGAAAGTAAAAGATAGGTGAATCTGTTTTTTAAAAAAAGCTTGAAATGGTTCAAGTACCATCCATTAAAGCATGTTGCTGTTGCATGTGCTAGCTGTCAAGTTTATGACTTTCATCATTATGGACAGTTTGCTATGTTTCTGTTGTTCTTTCAGTGGTTAATTTCCTTGTCACTAGATTGTTTAGTGAATCATTTATTGTAGATAATTTTTATAACTTGAATCTTTGGATTTTCTGAAAACAGTGACGATACCTCAAATTTATATGTACCTTTGAAGTTTAAAGAACATATTATGTAAAGTAAGAATTAATTGAAGGAATTGCTACACTTTCAAATTTTACTTAGTTTATTTTTTTAATTCCATAACTTGCCATGCTAAAAAAACTAAACCTTGCTTGGTGGTAAGAACAAAGGGATGAGAACATGAAAATACAAGATGTTGAGAGTGTGTTTCAGATGCTTGCTCATTAGGATGAAATTTTTGTCAGGCAGTGTGTATTGGGAGTTTGTTCCTTGAAAATCAATGATTTGACTTCTCTGCTGGATTGTTTCAATAGCCTCTTAGCTGCTCTCCCCACTTCCACTATTGATCTTCTCCCTGCCTACCCCTGTGACCTCATATACTAACACACACTCACTTGCTCCAGCCTTAGTGACACCACCCCCTTCACCCACTGCCATCATCTACACCCATTTGCGATGTCTTTTCATCTTCTCCCTTCAAGAGGTGGAATTTACTTTCCTACCTCTTGGTTGTGACCTGGCTTTGTGATTTGCTTGGATGAATAGAATGTGGTAAAACTGACATTATGTCTTTTCTAAGCTTAAGCCTCAGGAGACCTTGAATGGTTCCAGGTGTTTTCTTGAAACCCTGCCACCTGGAGATGATGAGAGGCATGTGGCTGACTCATCTTAGCCAACAGCTGGCCAACTGTCAGACATGAGTAAGATCATTCTAGACCAAAATCTACCTCGTCTTAGCTAGGCTCCCTTAGGGTCTGGGTTAGCTGTTGTAGGTATTCATTCTTATTTTAAGACATGGTCACTTACTTACCTTTGTATTGTTAAAATCCCTCCAAGAAGATATGAGATTAATGGACTTCCATAGAGCTATTTGACTCTTTAATTCTCATGAAGAAGAATCTCTAATTTAAAAAGTATTTTATCTGCAGATAATTTTCTTTCGCATAGATTATTTGAATTTTTAGGATTAAATGTTTTCATGTTTTTGAAACTGTGGCTCAACTGGGCTATAGTGAGGAAAGAACATGTTATTTGATTGAGATACCATGTTTCCTTGAGAGAAAAAGAGATGTAGTTCTTAATGAAATTGTCTAGTGGCATCATGTACAGTTTGATAGCCTTCAAGTATCAACTCTTTAATAATACTATTTTTAAATAACACTATTCTTGAGCTATAGAGCTTTTTTTGCAGTTTGGGGAATTTTATTTTTATTATTATTTTTAATAGAAGTATAATTGGTTACAATGTGTCGGTTTCTGGTGTACAGCATAATGGTCCAGTCATACATATACATACATATATTCACTTTCATATTCTTTTTCATTAAAGGTTATTACAAGATACTGAATATAGTTCCTTGTGCTATACAGAAGAAATTTGTTTTTTATCTATTTTTATATACAGTAGTTAATATTTTCAAATCTCAAACTCCCAAATTTATTGCTTTCCACCTACTTTCCCCTAGGTAACCATAAGATTGTTTACTATGTCTGCGAGTCTGTTTCTGTTTTGTAGATGAGTTCATTAATGTATTCTTTTTTTCTTTTTGTTAGATTCCACATATGAGTGATATCATATGGTATTTTTCTTTCTCTTTCTGGCTTACTTCATTCACTTAGAATGACGATCTCCAGGTTCCATCCAAGTTGCTGCAAATGGCATTATTTTATTCTTTTTTTTTTTTTTTTGGCTAGTATTCCATTGTATAAATATACCAAAGCTTCTTTATCCAATAACCTGTTGATCAACATTTAGGTTGTTCCCATGTCTTGGCTATTGTATGTGGTGTTGCTGTGAACATTGGGGTGCATGTATCTTTTTGAATTAGAGTTCCCGCCAGATATACGCCCAGGAGTGGGATTGCTGGATCATAGGGTAAGTCTATTTTTAGTTTTTTGAGGGATCTCCATAGTGTTTTCCATAACAGCTGCACCAAACTACATTCCCACCAACAGTATAGGAGAGTTCCTTTTTCTCCACACCCTCTCCAGCATTTATCATTTGTGAACTTTTGAATGATGGTCATTTTGACTGGTGTGAGGTGATACCTCATTGTAGTTTTGATTTGCATTTCTGATAATTAGTGATATTGAGCATTTTTTCATGTGCCTATTGGCCATTTGATGTCTTCACTGGAGAATTGCTTGTTTAGGTCTTCTGCCCGTTAATGGATTGTGTTGTTTGTTTTTGTTATTAAGTTATATGAGCTGTTTATATATTCTGGTAATTAAGCCTTTGTCAGTCACATTTGCAAATATTTTTTCCGATTCCATAGGTTGTCATTTTGTTTTGCTTATGGTTTCCTTTGCTGTGCCAAAGCTTATAAGTTTAATTAGATCCCATTCATTTATTTTTGCTTTTATTTCTATTGCCTGGGTAGACTGCCCTAGGAGAACATTGCTGAGATTTATGTCAGAAAATGTCTTACCTATTTTTTATTCCAAGAGTTTTATAGTGTCTTATCTTATGTTTAAGTCTTTAAGCCATTTTGAGTTTATTTTTGTATATAGTGTGAGGGAGTATTCTAACTTCATTGATTTACATGCTGCTATCCAATTTTCCCACCACCACTTGCTGTAGAGAGACTGTCTTTTCTCCATTGTATATTCTTGTCTCCTTTGTCAAAGATTAATTGAACATAAGTCTGTGGATTTATTTCTGGGCTCTCTATTCTGTTCCATTGATCCACATGTCTGTTTTTGTACCAATAGCATGCTGTTTTGATTACTGTAGCTCTGTAGTATTTTCTGAAATCTGTGAGGGTTTTTTCTCTAGCTTCTTTCTTTGTCTTCAGTATCGCTTTGGCAATTGTGGGTCTTTTGTGATTCCATATACATTTTAGGATTATTTGTCCTTGTTCTGTGAAAAATGTTGTGGGTAATTTGATAGGAATCACATTAAATCTGTAGATTGCCTTGGGCAGTATGGCCATTTTAACAATATTGATTCTTCCAGTCCAAGAGCATGGGATATCTTTCCATTTCTTTAAGTCATCTTTAATTTCCTTAATCAGTGTTTTGTAGGTCTCCATGTGTAAGTCTTTCACCTCCTTGGTCAGATTTATTCCTAAGTATTTTATTTTTCTGGATGAGATTTTAAAAGAGATGGTTTCTTTACTCTCTTTTTCTGATATTTCATTGTTAGTGTAAAGAAATTCAACTCACTAAGTCTTAGAGATCTTTCTATGTAGAACATTGCTCTACCTCATTTTATAAATACTATATGTTAGTTCTATTTAATCAGTCCCCTGTGAATGGCCAGTTAGGTTGTTTCCAGTTTTTATTAAGCCAATCAGTATTCATGTTTACGTTTTTAAAATAAAAATATAGTAACTAACCTTATTAGAGGAAACTCAATAATTTATTTCATTAAATTGAGAACACACATTTGTACCAAGATTCAAACATAATCTTTAAAGATCAATTTTTAGTTGTACTGTAAATAAGATGGGCTCTTTTTATTGGCTGTAAAGCAATAAACTATTTTAATACTTACTAAAAAAAAAGAAATGCAACTGATTCCTGGATATTAATCTTATATCCTGCTACCTTACCAAATTATGTTATTGGCTCTAGTAGTTTTTGTGTGAGCTTTTATGATTTTCTATATATAGTATCATTTCATCTGCTTATAGGGACGGTTTTACTTCTTCTCTTCCAATTTGCATCCCTTTTATTTCTTTTTCTTGCCTGATTGCTGTGACTAGGACTTCCAATACTCTGTTGAACAGAAGTGGTGAAAGTGGGCATCCTTGTCTTATTCCAGATTTTAGTGGGAAGGCTTTCAGCTTTTCACCGTTGAGTATTGTGCTGCCTGTGGGTTTGTCATAAATAGCTTGAAAAGAGCTTTGATTCCTCAATTTAAGATTTTATGTATCTGGAGTAATTTTGAAACTGAGTGCTAAAAAAAGAGAAAAGATGTTCTATTGAAGTGTATGTAACAATGGAAATAACACAACCTATAGAAGTTTTCTCTGGTAAATTTAATTCTAAAGATGATCAGGTTAGAAGTAGGGATAAAAGGTATTATTTTTAATGTTATAAGCACATTCCAAAGGTAAAGAATCAGAGTCCATGCAGGAGGAATAACATTGGATCTTGTATATTAGACATCTTCCCCCAGGGCTTACAGAATTTAGGGAACGTTCACACAAATATAATATACGTATAGTCTAAATTAAAGGTGTCATATTGCAATCAATATGTATGTGTAGTATTAAATATTGTTAGATTTTAGAAAGTCTCATTTTGTAACATTTTACATACATAACTTTAATTTTAATTTTAGTAAAAAAATTTATCAAAATCATCAATCTTATAAAATCTCCCATAGCTTAAAATAATCTAGCCACATCAGATTAAAGGGAGACCATCCAGTATCCCTACATCTCTTGGTTAAATCAACTCAGGATTTAGCAAAGAGAATACAGGCTACTTTGGGTCTAATTAATACCTTTTAAAAAGAGACTTGGTTTTTTGAGAGCAGTTAGGTTTACAGGAAAATTAAGAGAAAGGTATGGTGAGTTTTCATACACTCCCTGCCACCATGTGTGCATTGCCTCCCCCATTATCAACATCACTTACCAGAGCAGTACATTTTTTACAATTGATGAACCTACCTTGGTGCAGCATAATCACCCAAAGTTCATAGTTTACATTATGATTCACTCTTGGTGTTGTATATCCTTTCTGTATAGACGAATGTATAATGTCATAGGTCCATCATTATAGTATCATACAGAGTGTCTTCACTGCCCTAAAAATCCTCTGTATTCTGCCTGTTCATCCCTCTTCCCACCTGCCCACCTAACCCCTGGTAACCACTGATTTTTTTTATTGCCTCCGTAGTTTTACCTTTCAGGAATGCCATATAGTTGGAAATATATAGCATGTAGACTTTTCACATTGGCTTCTTTCACTTAGTAACATGCATTTAAGTTTCTTACTGGTCTTTTCATGGCTTGATAAGTCATTTCTTTTTAGTGCTGAATAATATTCCTTTGTTTGGATGTACCAGTTTATTAAACCATTCATTTACCAAAAGATATCTTATTTGCTTCCAAGTTTTGCCAGTTATGAATAAGGCTGCTATAAACATCTGTATGCAGAATTTTTTGTGGACATTAGTGTACAATTCCTTTGGGTACATACTAAGGAGTGCAAATGCTGGAATGATTGGTAAGAATATACTTAGTTCTGTAAGAAACCACCAAACTGTCTTCCAAAGTAGCTGTACAATTTTGTGTTTCTACCTGCAATGAATAAAAGTTCCTGTTGCTCCACTTTCTCTCCAGCATTTGATATTATCAGTGTGCTGGGCCATTCTAATAGGTATGTAATGGTATCTCATTGTTCATATAATTTGCATTTCCCTGATAACATGTGGAGCATCTTTTCATATGCTTATTTGCCCTCTGTATATCTTCCTTGGTGCAGTGTGTTAATATTCTTTTTATATTTAAATCACTAATCATCATGAATCTAATGGCAGGCTGTTGAAACATCCACCAAATGCTTAAATTTCAAATTCAAGCAGCATTTTTTTTTACTATAGGATATTATCTGAACAATAACAAACTGATCCTCATATGTGAGGTATAAGTAAATCATACTTATGCATACTCATATCAAATATTTATATATTACAATTTTGTGAGGATAAAGGAAGATTTCATTTCTAGTCATAAAAATCATACAACATTTAGAAGGAATTTTACAAAGCGTCTAGTTAAAATCACCACTCAGTGCATGATATTACTGTGTAATACTTTGTTTTAAGGGGACGTTTTATCCAGAATCCCTTTGAGGCCACTTGTGGAATGCTTCTTGTCATGAGTTCCAGATAAAGTATATGCTGCTAAACATCTCAGGGTTCCAGGACTTAGTCCTTGGACATCTTGTCTGTGTATACTCTGTCTTGGAGCTCTCTTCCAATAGCATGACTTTAAATACCATTTATATGCATATGATTCCCAAATTTTCATCACCACTCTGAAATTCTCCCCTAAACTCCAGACTCACATATATATCTGCATAGTTCACATCTTTACTTTTGTTCTAAATAGGCACATCACACTTAACCAACCCCAAACAAATCCTTTACCTTCCCTTCCACACTTGACCCTTCCCAGTCTTCCTCAGTGGTAACTCCATCCTTCCAGCTGTTCACGCCAAAACCTTGGATTCCTCTAGACTCCTCTTTCTCATATGCTCCAGCCCATCAGCAATTTCTATCAATACTGCCTTGAATATAGACCTAGAATTTGACTGCTTCTCAACACATCTGCTGTTACAGCTTGGTCCAAGCCCCCTCTACTAACTGTTATCTCTCTTTCACTGTTGTTCCCTTCCAGCATTTTTTCTCAACATGTCAGCCAGTGTGATATCTTTAAATACAAACTGTGTGCTTTCTCTGTTCAACATCTTATAATGGCCTCTCATCTCTATAAGAATAAAATCTCAAGTCCCTACAGTTGCTTTCAAGATTCTGTGTGTAGCCGTCTGGTTCCTCATTGCTGTTTGTCCTCTAGTGCCTCCCTCTTGCTTGCTCCACTCCAGGGCACAGGTTCCTCTGCTATACCAGATGCTCTTCTTCCCATATCAGCACCAGCACTAGCTGTTCCCTTTGCCTTGGATGCTCTCCCCCAGCTAGCCTCCTGGCTCACCCTCTTCTGCAAACCCCGCTCACCTTGTCACCGCCTTCAGATATCTTCTCATATATCACTACTTGGTCACCTGTTTGCAACTGGAGACACCCTCCCTTAGCTCTTGCTACCTTCTACATACCATACATAATGTGTTATTACTTTATTTTCTGTCTCCCTTCACTTAAAATGTAAGCTCCGTGAGTGGGAAATTTTCATCTGTTTTATTCAATATCTCCAATATCTAGTAGAGTACCTTCCTTAATAAATGTTGATTGATGGAATGAATTATTTCTCATACATTTCAAATACTAGGAAAGTATATATAATGTTTTCTCAACTGTGTACTTTTATAGTGGGGAAAACAATCAGTAGTTCTTTGTTTTCAGTTTGGGTTTTCTTATTTAACAGATGCATCTGTTTTACTTTTTTTCTTCACTGAATCTGTTATTGAAAGGAATCCAGTGTGCCTGGCCAAAAACTATGTAGCCTTTAGCTATTCAACAATATTGGTGCATAATCATTGGTTCTTGGGATGCTTCCAGACTCTAGTTTGACCTTTACGAATTAGTTCTGAATTAGGGATCACTGCTAGGGGAGAAGTAAGGTATAGGATGAAAACAGAAATTCCAACTCAATCTAGACTGTTTAGAAAGACAAAGACAGTAAGGAAAGAAGACTATTTTCAGTGCATCAGACCTTGTTTTCATAACTGCTGACAGAAGCCTGCTATTAAAATAGTCATATTTCCTCAAATATTGCACTTTCAGATGCAAAGTGAGCATTCAAATGGTTCTGTTAACGTGACCTAATTTTCAGAGCTGGATGTTATATATATGTGCTTTCATTCTGAGTCTGTAAACCTTTAGACCTCCAATTGTTTCAGTCCCAAGCTGGTAGTATTCTCGTCTAAAACTTAGCTTTTTTTTCTCTGTAACTTTAACATTTTGTGTTTTATAAAATCTTTTATACATGCCTATACAGAGCTCAAATGTTACTATCCTAGGGAAGACGAGAAAAAGGCAATTCCAAAAAAAAAAAAAAAAAAACACTCTTCAAAATATATTCAAAGTAGAATGTTTAAAAAAGAATCTATTTCTGCTGAAAAGGGAAAAAAATCACCATTGTTCTGCTGGCTGGAAGTGTTGGAAGTGTCTCAAGAAGACACACAATTGGATTAATTATATTTTCATCTTTGTTGCACCCATTCAACTCTGAGAACATGCAGTTCACTGTAGTTTTATATCCTTCTGGATTATATGAGAAGTTGCAAGATTATTAAGATGCCTTAGATACTCCTCTAGGGATAACAGGTGACCTTTACTAAGGACTTTTGTAGGTTTGATTTTCTTCCTCCTAGAAGATCATATGTAAGAAAATTCAAAATTATGAGGTACCAAATTTGAGTTTTTTATTAATTCTGACTTTTAAAAATATTTTACTACATTATGGTGACCTTTAAAAATAGGATAAACAAAAGATTTTTTGATTTCAGAGTTTAGCCAGTTTTTCTAGGAACATCTAATCACAGGACTTGGGTGGTTCAGAATTCACTTCCTATTTTAAGATCAAAAAATAGAAAGATAATTGAGTAATATCTGCATAATGAAAAGGGAGTGATTTTAAAATTATACTTTTATTCTTATAAAATCCTTTGTTCTAAATATGTATACATCATGGTGTAGCACTTTTAACCCAGGCACTCACTGTGCACCCAAAAGTAATAGGTACATATCTTCGCCCAAATATTCATAGCACTGCTATTTATTGTAGTTTAAATATGGAAACAATCCAAATACTCTGTGGAATACTTTTGTGGAATGTAAATATAAAGCAGCAAACATCAAACAGCAAATAACACTGCCCCAGAGTCTATTTTTCTTTCTTTCCAGAGTGGTCCCATGAATAAATAGTCTACTACTGTCTGTGACATTATAGGAGAATACCAAGAATAAAATGTTAAGCAACAGTAGACAGACCCAGAAGAGTATATACTGTATGATTCCATTTAGGTAAATTTCAAAAGAAGGGAATATGGGTGTTAGAAGTCAGGATAGTGGTTACTTTTGAAGAGTTAGTGACTAGAAGATGGACGATGATTGCTCTTGGTGCTGCTTCTTACTTTAGTGAAAATTCATTGAGTACTATACTTATGATTTCTTTATTTTTTGGTATATATGATTTAGTTCAATAAAATCTTTACTTTAAAAAGTCTTTTATTTTGAGTTACTAGAGATAGTAACAAATGAGTAGTCAGTAGTCTTTCCAAGTGGCCTTGCATAACTCTGCCATCTCTGTTTGTGGATAACCTGTGTTTCTTCAGATGATGAAAAATAGGGCATCAGAAAAAGAACGTCTTTCCCATGTGTGTTAGGTTCCTTTGGCTGCTGTAACAAATTACCACAAACTTGGTGACTTAAAACAACAGAAATGTATAGTCTCACAATTCTAGAGGCCAGAAGTTTGAAATCAGTATCCCTGGGATGAATTCAGGGTGTCAGCAGAGTCATGCTCTCTCTGAAGGCTCCAGGGGAGAATTTCCCCCTTGCCTTTTCCAGCTTCTGGTGGCTGCTGGCATTCCTCGGCTTGTGGCCACATCACATTAATTTCAATGCCAGCATCTTGAAGTCTCTCCCTGCTCCACCTTCTCCTGTGTGTGTGAAATCTCCTGCTTCCCTCTTTCAGGGTCCTTGTAACTGGGCCTACATAATGTAGGATAATCTCCCCATCTCAAGATTCTTAACTTTATTACATAAACAAAGATCCTTTTACTCCATATAAGGTAACATTTACAGGTTTCAGGGATTAAAATTAAGATATGTTTTGTGGGGGCATTTTCAGCTTTCCACACTATGTAATAATCAACAGGATTTAAACGAGGTAGTATTGTTGCCAAAACCCTAGCTTCTGTACCCCAATACCGAATTGAAACCCAGAGACAGAGTTTGGGGTGAAGTAGAAAAGAAAAGCTTTATTTCTTTGCCAGGCAAAGGGGGTCACAGCAGGCTAATGCCTCAAGACTGTGAGCCCACTTGGAGAGAGGTGGTAGGGAGTTACATAGCAAATGTCTAAGGAACAGTGCTTCTCATAAGAATGCGAGTATACATAGGGCTGCATTCCTTTCGATACAGTTGCATTGGTGTCAAGGAAATCTGGTGACCAGGCCTTCTGTTCCTGAGGTTGTCAGACTGTGTCCTCCTCCTCCACTGGGCTGGCATCTGGTGTTTGTCTCTTGTTCCAGGAGTTAATGAACCATAACTCTTCACATCCTTGTGCCTGGAACAAAGGGTGCTCAGGGAGGGGGGTCTGTGGGCTTGTGTTAAGAAAAATATGTGCAGTTTAAAATCAAGCTAATGTATACTTTAGAGTGAGGAAAGCCATTTTAGATTACAACTGTATAGTTACAAATACTATGTGGTTACAAATTACCCACTGTTAATCTATTCCTTCCATTTGGTGGTGGTGTTTACTTAGCATCTGAAAAACTCATGAGATGCTATTATCTGGGTACTTAGAGAGGAACTACAGCAGAGGACATGGAGGAGGGTCTGTCTGGGAAGGCCCCATAGGGTCCGGCCCCATTGCAGTATTGTTCACCACCAGCTGCTCTTTGGGTACACTTAACAACTTGGATAGAAAAATTATTTTCTAAGGTTACCTTACCCCAGTCTTTGTACATATTCCACTAACAGTTTTAATCTTTTGATTAAAATTGTATTGCTGCAGAGGCTTTAGAAATCACATGCTACAAGTATTTTTGATTCTGAAAATTTTTCTTCAGATGAGATCTTATATGGAATGCAAATATAAAAAAGCAAACACTGCCCCATAAACTCAGTTTTTCTTTCTGTGCAGAATGGTCCCATGAGGTATACTGGGAAATTCCTAGGGCTCTGTGGAGCTATTTGAAAAATCTGTCTAATCTGGTATCTTCCCTTTTACTTGGGCAGACAACTAGCATTCATGATATGACACTTTTTCCCCCGAAGATGATTCAGAAAGATTGGAAATAAATTCTCTATTTCTACTATTCTTCATACTGAACCACCTTCAGATGGCTTTTCCGTTAACACAGTGCTTCCACACAGCATATGGCTGCCACACTTACATCAGAGAGGCCCTTTAAACCATTGGCCGAGATTTCTGGATTTCACACAAAACACACAGAATTTCATAAAGTAGCAGAACATGTGAACAGGTTTATTTGAAAGCCGTAAACTCTCAATATCAACAGCAATGCTTGTCACTTAGCTCCTGTTAGGATTGTGAGAGCTGCTTTCTGTGCACTCAGGAAAAAGAATGTCCCAGATCAGCTGTTTCCCATGCAAATGGCCCATCTATTCTAGTTTGTACCAGTATACACAGATGTCGTCAAATCAAGCCAGCCCTTTGACAGTTTGCAATATTAGAGCAAAATAGGGAGCTCGTCTGTTAGCTTAGTATGGAGGTGACTTTCTTGCCCATCATTGTCCCTCATTGTAAAACTCATAGTGCAGTGACATACACATTTTATATTCCACATGTTAATTCCATAATTTTCTGTTTACTTTTGTCCTCTGTTCTGTGAAACTTTGTTACAGTGATCTGAGCAGTGTCATTAATGTGCTCTACTGGCTTTATTTCATTAATGCCACTACTCTTGTGAGATGAGGGTCTTAAAGGTAATGTGTGCTTACATGTATTAAAAGCAGTTTATGTCAGCAAACAGGGAATACATTTGAAAAGACTGATTGATTAAGATGATTTTCTATTTTTATGGCCATTTGAAATCTTTTGTTTATTCTAGTTGAGCTTTCTACAGTCATTTTCGTTTACCTGTAAGAGAAAAGTGTGATTTTTGATTTTTGTAAGTGTGAAATAGAATCACTCACATTGGTTTACCCAGTTGAAACTCAGACTTAATTTAAATGGTTAGTCTCATGAAGGCATAGTAACTGAAGGCATAATAAGGTGATGGTCATGAAAATGCCCTCTCACCAGTCAGAATGGCCATCATTCAAAAATCCACAAATGACAAATGCTGGAGAGGCTGTGGAGAAAAGGGAACCCTCCTACATTGCTGGTGGGAATGCAGTTTGGTGCAGCCACTGTGGAAAACAGTATGGAGATTCCTGAAAAGACTAGGGATAGACTTACTGTATGACCCAGGAATCCTACTCCTGGACATCTATCCAGAAGGAACCCTGCTTCAAAAAGGCACCTGCACCCCAATGTTCATAGCAGCATTATTTACAATAGCCAAGACATGGAAACAGCCTAAATGTCCATCAACAGATGACTGAATAAAGAAAAGGTGGTATATTTATACAATGGAATACTACTCAGCCATAAAAACTGACAACATAACGCCATTTGCAGCAACATGGATGCTCCTGGAGAATGTCATTCTAAGTGAAGTAAGCCAAAAAGAGAGAGAAAAATACCATATGAGATTGCTCATATGTGGAATCTAAAAAACAAAACCAAAAACAAACAAACAAACAAAAACAAAGCATAAATACAGGACAGAAAGAGACTCATAGACAGAGAATACAGACTTGTGGTTGCCAGGGGGGCGGAGGGTGGGAAGGGATAGACTGAGATTTCAAAATTGTAGAATAGATAAACAAGATTATACTGTATAGCACAGGGAAATATACACAAGATCTTATGGTAGCTCACAGAGAAAAAAATGTGACAATGAATATATATATGTTTATGTATAACTGAAAAATTGTGCTCTACACTGGAATTTGACACAACATTGTAAAATGATTATAAATCAATAAAAAATGTTAAAAATTTTTTTTTAAATGCCCTCTCACATCTCCTGCTTTGGAGAGTATAATTGACTGCTGGCTCCAGATGCTATGCTCTGTCCATCACAGCTTTGGTGCTGAAGCTACTGTTCCTGGGAGCTTATCCCAGGCAGTGACTGAGCGCAGCAGGAATGCTAAGGCAGGCCCGTTCCCGCGAGATGTACAATTCCTTTGATGGAGACTTTGGCTAAAAGGTTCCCCTATCAGTTTGGACAATACTTTCTTAGACTACACGGCAGTGCAAAGCCTGCTTCCTTTCTGTCCTCCCTTCCCTGTCTCCTGCAAAGGCGCAGACATGCATCAGAGTGGGATAGCTCACCCAGCCTCCTCCAGCTTCATCGTGTTTTCTTCCAGAGGCAGTTCCCCACACTCTTCCTGCCCCAGTAACTCTTGTGCCTGTCTAATCTCATTTTTGTGTCTGCTTTTCAGGAAGGAGGACCTTCATTACCATGTACCAGAAAAGATGCTTCTTCCCAAATAATTACATATTTATTCATATTTGGTCTCAAGTTTTAAAGCTTGATCTTTCATCGTAGACTTATATACCCCTATATTTTTTTCAGGAAGCTGTTAGATAAACTTGAATATTCTCTTAATTGATTTTGTTGAACACAGTGTTTAATTCCTTTCAATTTACACTCTGCCAACCAGTATAGAAAAGTATAGTTTCTCCTGCATCTGCCAGTCAGAGGAGGTTTGTTTACCCTTTTTGGTAAATCAAGACGACATGGTGACTCTTTGCCAGGTCTCCTGTGATGCTGATATGTCAGAAAACAGTTTCACAGGCTACTAGACCCTATTATGCAATTTTGTAATGCAGGCTTGAGTTAACTACTCGCACTTGCCTAGGAAGAGTCTTGATACCCTGCTATTTAGGATAAGCATGTCAGTGCTTTGTTTTGTTGTGTCTCTCCAAGATCAGGGCAGTGGGATATTTACTGTCCCATTGCATCTCATTTTGGCATGTATCATTGTGAGGGGACTATGGGAGGTGGTAGTTATTAACTCCTTAACTGCATACTTATTTTGCAAATAAAAAATTACAGTTGGATAGCCTCTCAGATCAGTTATAATGATACATTAACAATCATTTCTAGCACATTAATACCAATACAAATTATTTGGATACTTTGAAAGTTGAGCATTATATAAATTTTGATAAAAATTCCTCCCTTCGTAATGTGTTACCTGCATACTAAACAGTCTGCTCTATCCATCCACAATTAATACCTCAATTTTATCAAAAACATCTGAGAATGCTGATTTTATAATGTCAACTTTAACTCTGGACAATCTCTGAGAATGAAACAGTACAGTAGTTGCCATCAAAGAGCAGTTGAAGGTCAGTCTATGAGATACTTTAATTCTTCCAACATTAAATCTTGTAAAAATGGTACTGTATTATTATTAAATGGATGGTCTTAAGAGGCCCATTAATTCTGGTGATCACAAAGTGGCACGTCAGTTATAAATTTGCTTTATGTAAATGGGACCCCCAAATGACACTATCATCCTGTTGCTTTGTACTTATGATCAAAATAGTCAAAGCCACTATTTGACATTATCTTTGCTTGATTTGTCAGACAAAATCTGGGGATAGCTGAGCAGTTCACATTTCATGCATTGAAGACAAATTGCCTCAATGAACGTTCTATCATCACTTAAGAAAATTATCTCCCTGAATCTGACACTGAGGTGGCTGGGAGTATGGTTATCTAGCAACACCTGCTTAAAATAGCAATGGGAGGTATTTGGGAACCTTTGTTCCATTCAGTTGTTATATATGACCTTTGGAATTGCAACTGCTACCTTACATAACAGAATGGGAACACACAAGAATGAAATGAAGCACTAAGTAAAGTTTGAAATGAAGCTAAATTTAAAAAGTAAATGATATTAGAGTTTTGGCAGAGAAAAAGCTACATACACACATTTTAAAATAGACGGCATGGCACTTTATATGCATGAGACTAATAAGACACTATGAAATACAGTATTCATGACTATTTAAAGTATTTTATTCCTGAGAGAAGGCCTGCCCATAACTATAAAGTTGCTAAATATTAGCTGCTGATATTTGCAATATGTTGCCTAAAATTGGGAAAATATAACAAATTTATATTTTACGGCATACAGTTTATCTGTGGTCTCAACAGCTTTGATTCACTCCCATATTAACATTGATAGTTTACTGTTTTCATCATTGAGGGCCAAAACTACTTCATGTGATTAAGTTGGTAAAACTTGCATTGTGGTATTTTACCCCATGCTACATTTTCTTGGTAATGGTTCTCCCGGCCTCTTAATTTTTGTACATGGGCATAATTCGTGTGCAAAAACATAAGCCAGTGTGTTACTTGTCCAGAGATGTTTGTTTGTCAGGTCTCAAGTAAGATACTGAAGAAATGAAAGGCACTTTCTTGTTGTTGAACTTGGAGTTGTCAAAAACTACAGAAAGAGTGAATTATGACTGATAGAGTGATGGCTACGTAGGTAGAGTTGGTGACTGAATGCTTGCCTTCAGATCTCATCTGTATCATTTGGGGCCGATTCCTTAATTTTTCTGTTTCCCTTTCTTCACTTGTAAAAAGGGAACAATGACAACACCTCCTCACAGGGTTTCTGTGAGAATTCAGTGCATTGATGTTTGAATAGCAGTTAGAACAGTACATCTAGTACACCGAGAACTTTTAACTATTATTATGGGCTACTGAATATATATTTATATATATATATATAAAATAAATGTCAATGAGAGGACAGTGCTTGGCACATAGAAGTGCTCAGTAAATAACAGCTACTTCTAAAAATAGAGGCAAGGGATGGATCCAGGTTTTCTAAGTCTGTGAAGCTTTTACATTTTGTAGGGGATGCTTGTAGAAAAGAAAATGATGATGCAGAGTGCCTACAGCAACTTCATTGCTGTTGCATAAAATAAATTATGAATATAAATGCCCACAGTTTTCATGGGAAGGGCCCACGCTAGTGAAGGGGCCCTGAAATTGATGTGTGATTGGCTTACCAATGATTTACCTTTGATAATGGATTTTGCTAACCCCATCAAAGTTACCCACCTTGCTTATGAAATAAATGTAGAGAGGTCATGGGGAGCAGGGCCAAGATTCATAAGCAGAGATTTGAGACCACATTTTTACACATTTCTATCCAGCTCCATCTCAACACACATTTGCATTCACACACACAGCCTAAGCACATATGCCCCTAAGAAGAGTAGGTTGTTACAGTACAGATCCTCAGTACCTGCTTGTTAAATAAAGGCAACTATAAAGTGTGTTTGTTAACCTATAATTAGTGTGAGGAAGTGAAGTAGGTCTATAGAGATAGCCAAGATGAGGCAAATAAAGAATAAAATTAGGCAATAAAAATAAGACAAATAAATGACATATTTTTTAATCCAGGAATCATTTATTAACAGCCTATTTAACAGCATGCAGTCAAGGTGCTAGAGACATAAATAAAATTAAGATACGGTAGCTGCTCTCTGGGAGTTTACACTTTAGAGAGTTAGAATATATATAAATATAAGTTTCATTGTCTAGTAGGGGCAGTCATAGAAACTGTACGGTGGGAGTATTTAATTTTACTTATTGTGGTAATGAGGAAACTTTTAAGGATAAGGTGACGCTTGATCTGATCACCAGAATAGTGAGACTTCATGGAAGAGAATGGACAGAAATAAAGAGAAAGAGATGTGAAACAAAGTATCACTCAGAGAACTCCAAAAAATTTGACATCAGTAAAGTAACAGTCTTTCCCGGAGGTATGACAAGAGATAGGCTGAAATCAGGTTCTGATTATGTGCATCACTAAGGAGTGCTGATTTTCTACAGTTATTGGTGGGGAGCCCAAACCATAAAGGTGATTTCATCAGATCTGCACTTTGGTGACATTACTCTGGGAATAAAGTGAAAAATACCTTGCAAAGGATTTGAGACTGGAGATAGAAATACCAATTAATTCAGGTGAGAGAAGATGAGGTTAAGGTAGTAGCAGTGGGATGGAGGTGGTGGTGTGGGGAATACATAAAAAAGAAAAGGATCAACAGGATTTGATTATCAATTCCACATAGAAATGAAGGAGAGAGAGGAATCTGGAGATGCCTTTAGGTTTTCTGATTTAGGGAATATGGAAGTAATTTGGGGGACAGGATGTAGATTTAGTTTTAGTTACACTGTACTTAAGGGACCTATGTGATACCTAGGTATAGATATTAGGGGTAGATGGAGGTCTAGATGGATATATAAATTTCAGCAAATACTTAGTAGCTGAAACCATCAGAATGCAGATGTTGACAAACCAATAATATATGGAGAGAGAGGAGACCAAACAGAGAACCTGAGTAGCCCAGTATTTAAAGGGCAGAAACCATTGAGTAGGGGGAGGAATTGTCAAGTAAGAGAAAACTCAGGATAAGAGAGTGATGTTATGGAAATCAAAAGTGGAGAGAGTAGTGGTACAGAGAGATTGAAATCAAAAGTGGAGAGAGTAGTGGTACAGAGAGATTAAATAAAATGAGGTCATTAGTGACCCTGGCAAGACCAGTTCCTGGGAGTGAAGGCACATAAATCTGATGGTTGTGCTTGAAAAGGGAGAGATAAGAGGAAGTGGAGTCAATGATTGTAGAAGGTGGTATCAAGGGAATGATTTCTTCATTACACACAAATCGACAGTTATTTATTGATGGCCTTACATCTGAAGTTGTCTCAGATCCTTTTCTTTGCAGTGGCATGTCTAGTGTATTAGACACATACATATACAGTGTTCTCATTTTTTGTTACTCTTCTCTACAACTTTAATTCTAGCAGTAATCATGAAAAAATACGGAATAATAATGGCTAGAAAAAAATGATTATATATAATTATTCAAGGACAATAAATGAATAAATACATTTAATATTATACTACCACAATGTAATGGAATAATAACTTTAGTTGCATTAATGTGTTTTCTGAATAAAGACAAAACATGTATATCTGTTGCAGCAAAGTGTGTTACAACTCAGTGATAAAGCTCAGTGATACAGCTCAGTGTTACAGCTCAGTTGTGACAGCAACCTGGATCCTGGCAAGAGACCAAGCAGCACTCAGGGGGTTGGAGAACTCAGGTTTATTATGCTGGCAGGCCCAGAGGAGTTAACAGTCCAAGCTCTGGACCCTGTCTGTAGGTTTACACAGGCTTTTATAGACTGCCAGTCTAGACTTTGCAACATCATATGCAAAGAAGGTGTAACAAAGTGGACCAATCAGGAATGAGCTCTTTAGAAACGGACCAATCAGGAGTGCTAGAAATGGACCAATCAGGAGTGAGCTTTATGCAAACGAGGTGTTACAAATGGACTGATCAGGAGTGAGCTCAGGGAACCAATAGAATCTTAGGGGGTAAGTTCCACTTTCCTAGAAGCAAGTCATTTTATAGAAGCAAAAGCAAGATAATGCGGCTGGGCCAGGGAACCGGATGGCGCTGGCAGGAAAGTAGTGGCCCTGCCTGGGGGTCCTGCTGGTCTTTTCATGGAGCTTCCCACCTCACACCTACTTGTTGGTCTGTTGCAGTATTTAATAACATTATGGTTTGTAGTTTCTAGCCTTAATGTCTGCAAAGTTGATAATGACTTTGTCGGCAGAGCCTTGTTAATTAATTTTAGTTTGAAAAGCTTCTTCCACATAAACTAACAGATACACAAATAATTAGGAAAAGTCTTAAGTATAAAAATAGGCTCAGAAGAAATTTTTTGAAATCCCACTTCACAATCACTTCCAACAATTGCAATACAGACTAGAATTGCAATTCTTTGTTTCCCTGGGATAATTTCTAGGGGTTTTCAAATGTCTCCATCAAAGAATTTTAAAAACAAGTAAAGTCTCTAAGTGTTCATCCAAAGTGTTAGTGTTGAAGTAGCTCTTATTTCTGTTTTTTGGTCTTCACAGTTATGGTGGGATCATTGTATTATTTTAAATCTACTTTTAAAAGAAAACTATGTAATAATCAGAATTTGGAGACAGCAGTTACACCCAAAGAAAGCTTTGATAACTCCCAACTCTGAACTACTAGGAACTTACCATTGAAATGAACCTGTGTAGCCCAATCTGTGTATATAGAAGGTTTAATGTATGACTGAGAGTTCTCTAGATTAACTTCCATGCAGAATTCAGTGTTTATTCAAGGATAAGTAATAAAAACTTGCTAATTTGAAGCTCATGCAAGTGTTATTGAAACTCAATAGGAATATCAGCAATTGCTTAGACTTTGGAGCAACAAAGGTTTTTTTTTTCCCTGAGAAATACTTGAACATGGATATTATTTAGAATTGCCCACCCATGGTGATAATAAAATGCAGAATGACTTGAAGTTGGTTTTATTATTGTTTTAAATTATCTACAGGAAATACCTCTGTTATTGCCTGCTACTTCTGCCTGGTCTTTGGAACTGCACTGCATTGTTGGGGAAAAATGCCTCTGCTGAAGAGATTAACATTCTTTTTCACAATTAAACTTTTTCTCTGATAAAATTAAAAAAATAAAGATGTTAAAATTACCAAGTTGTTAAAATGTGAAGGATCTCAGACCCTCATATCATCTTTACTAATAGTATTTACCCATGTTTTTTAAATCATTCTGTGAAGGGTAGACAATGTACCTTATTATTTGGTAGATTTGATTCCTTATATAGTTTATAGTGTGCAGAAGTGAATTTTTAAATTGCAATATAGTTGACTTACAGTATTAAATTAGTTTCAAGTGTACAACATAGCTTTTTGATATTTTATAGATTATAATTACATAGTTATTATAATATTATTGGCTATATTCTCTACGTTGTGCATTGCAGGCCTGTGACTTATTTTATAATTGGTAGTTTGTACCTCTTAACTCCCTTCACCTATTTTACTCGTATACCCACCTCCCACCCCTCTGGCAACCATAGTTTGCTTTCTGTATCTGTGAGTTTGTTTCTGTTTTGTTATATTTATTAATTTGTTTTGTTTGTTAGGTTCTACATATAAGGGACAACATAAATTATTTGTCTTTCTTTGTCTGGCTTGTTTTCACTAAGCATAATACTTTCCAGGTCCATCCATGTTGTCACAAATGGAAAGATTTCATTCTTTTTAATGGCTGAATAATACTCCATTACACACGTCTCCATGCGTGTGTGTATGCACACACAGGCACACATATACCACATCATCTTTATCCAGTCATCTGTCAATGGACACTTAGGTTACTGCCATGTCTTGGCTATTGTAAATAATACTGTGATGAACATATGTCTTTTCAAATTAGTGGTCTTTTTTTTTTTTTTTTTGGATAAACAGTGTACTAAATTTCTCTTTTCTCTACTTCCTCACCAATACTTGTTATTTTTTGGTTTTCTATGATAGCTATTCTGACAGGTGTGTGGTGATATCTCATTGTGGTTTTGACTTGCATTCCCTTGATTAGTGATGTTGATCTTTTCATATGTCTGTTGACTATATTTATGTTTTCTTTGGTAAAGTGCCTATTCAGGTCCTCTGCCCATTTTTAAATTGGACTGTTTGCTTTTTTGATATTGAGTTGTATGAGTCCTTTTTATATTTTCGATATGAACCTCATATTGGACGTATTTGCAAATACCTTCTTTCATTCAGTAGGTTGCCTTTTTGTTTTGTTGATAGTTTTCTTCACTGTGCAAAAGGCTTTTAGTTTTATGTGGTTGCGTTTATTATTTTGTTTTTGTTTCCCTTGCCTGAGGAGACAGATCTGAAAAATTACTGCTGAAGTGGATTTCAAAGAGTGCATTGCCTATGTTTTATTCTAGGAGTTCTATGGTTTCAGGTATTATATTTAAGTCTTTAATCTAGTTTAAATTTATTTTGTATATGATATGATAAAATGGTCTAATTTCATTGATTTACATGTAGTTGTCCACTTTTCCCAACAGCATTTATTGAAGAGACTGTCTTTTCCCAGTTGTATCTTTTTGCTTCCTTAGTCATGGATCAATTCACCATAAGTACGTGGGTTTATTTCTGAGCTGTCTATTTGGTTCTGTTGATCTGTGTGTATGTTTTTGTGCCCATACCATATTTCTTTGGTTACTGTAGTTTTATAATATAGTTTGAAGTCAGGGAGCATGATACCTCCAGCTTTCTCAAGATTACTTTGGCAGAAACGCATTTTGACATTTATAGTATAAATTAATGATATGTGCAGGCATGAGATACAAAAATTATCTCCTACAAAAAGATCTCAACTATTTAAATAACGTATATAAATTCTCTAATTACTTAGTATGCATCTTAGTTTGAGACCATTTTTATAATATTAAATTGAAATGTTATGAGTAATTATGGTATTTATATTTTAAAATAGTTTAATTATTCCATTGAAGATACTATTTCCTCTATATTGTTTGTGTGTTTCTTTTAAAGAATTATCCCCTAGGAAAACTAATGTTAGCTAGATATTAATCTAAATTGCTTTACCTAAGCTAAGATTATCTTGTCACTGTTTTTCAGTCTATTATAATGCAGAAAACATAATTCAAACTATTAATATAATGGTGAAAGACATGACCTCTAGTGGAAGATGATCAAGATAAAATTCCATCTGTGGTACTAAACAAGTTACTTAACTTCTGTGCCTTAGTGTTTTCATGTGTCAAATGGGGCTAATAATATTACATAGCTCATCGGGTTTTTTTGAGGGTTAAGAAATAAAACGCATTGAAAGTTCTTATAACAGTGTTTAGCATATTGTAAATACTAGGTATGTATAAGTTAATTTAGGAAAGAACATATAATACTAATTATTCATTCATTCTCTTTGCTTGTGTTGTAAAGGGAGCGATGTCTCTTATTTAGCCTAATTGTCCCTGCAACCTTGCTAATCTGGTTCTTCTTAACTGAGAAAATCATACTGACAGTCAACTCTAGATATACTTAAAGGAATGACATTTTCAACATATACATTAGCAATATTTTCTACAGGGTTAGTGCATAATATATAAATAGCTATATTTTAAAGCTATATTTTATTCCCTGTTGTAACTTTTCATTTATTTAGTAAATCTATTTGTAAGATTTCCTCTCAGTAAGAGTGCTGAAAAAAATAAGATTTCTTCCAAACATAGTATTAAGTAAACTAGGAACTAACCCACTTCATTTTGAAAGGGAATATTAATATTTTTCCTTAAGAAAACAAGAGAGCCACTTAAGGTATAACTGAATAAGCTAAGAATGTCAAAAGGGCTCTCATCATGTTTTCTCCCAGCATCAAAAGTGAAGGAGATCAGTCTGACTTTAACAGGAGGTTCTGTGGAAGAGAACAGCCTACTAAGAATAGTAAGGTCAGGTAGCCTATTTAGTTGTTTCACACTCCGTACTTCTCTGACTTTCCCAGTGGTTACAAGCTGGCATGTTTGACCCGTGGCTAAGATTCAAGATGACTGAAACACACAAGAAAAGGGCAAAAAATGGAGGGGCCAACAAAGAAAGGCTATTTCCTAATATAAAGTCATTAACTTTTTTCAAGACATGTGACTTGGACTTCTGAGCTGAAAACGCAGGCATTTAAAGCAGAAAACTCAGATTGTGAGGATTGGCTGGAAGAACACTTGTCTACAAGGAAGAATGCACCTTGTAATGAACTACAGTGGACTCTAAAATGAAATTGCTGGCAGCTACACAAGGAAGAGAAAAGAATAGAAACAGAATGAAGAACATCAAGATCTCCCGCATCCCTGAAGGCAGCTGAGGGGATGACCCCATTACTTTCATTTGAGCAGTTTGTTCCATCTCTTCTCACACATACCCTCACTAGGACTTCTAAAATAGAAAGATGCACAACATCCTTCAGCCTTTTCCAATGTCTCAAAAAGTTCCCAACATTGTTCATTAAGGTTTTAGAACTTCTTCATGTTTTACTATTTTTAGTGTCTGGTTAACCTTCTATTTTTTTTTTTTTTACCTTTGTTTATTTTTCTCCTTGACCTAGATCATGGAATTGTATACTAAGAGGGCATTTTTCTAAATGAAATTTCTTAGAAATGACTTGGCAAAGACTGGCAAAATCCACAGTATCCTGCAGCAATACAATTAATGAAGAGCTTTAAAAAAACTAAGACTGATTAATTTTTTAATGGTTTTGAAACCTAAACGCCAAAGAGAAAATTTGAAGAAATAATTTTAGATGGATAATTTATACCTAAAATGTTGCAAGCATTAAAAAATACTATCTGGTTAATCAGCAGCTTTGGTTTTTATTAGTTCAAGGGATATCCTTTTTCAAATTCAGACAGTTGATTTTATACTGACAATTATCTTTATGCAAACTGTATGTGAAGATGTACAGGGGAGTAACTGTATAATGCCATCACCTCCAGCAACATTTGGTCTCTGTTTCTCAAGTCTTGTGCCATACCAGTATTTTTCCTTTGTAGAAACTCAAGTCCTCTCTCAGGAAAGCTTAGCTGGATCCAAATTTATAAGCAGACACATAAGGGCATGTGAGCCCTAGAATATATCATGTAATTTTCAGTTGTGCCATCTGATGATTCAATCGGAGAAAGAAGAGTTCCAGTTATATGAACGCATCTGTTTTGTTGGTGGATTTGTGCCACACATTCATAGAGGTCCAACTTCATGCCATGAACTGTGTTAAGTCCTGAGGATACAAAGTATATAAGGCAGACACCAGCTGCTGGACAGGTCAGGCTCCAGTGGGACTAGCTGCTTTATAGGAAGAATGCATTGCTTTACCCAAGAGATTATTAAAACTGAAAAAAGCTTTCTTTAAAGTATTTGTCTTTTTGTGTTTAAGTGGCTGGACTAGTTTTGAAGCTATCAATGTAAAATGACCAAAAGCTACCGTTGATAGCAGCTTTCAGAATCCTCACTACAACTCTGTTTCTGGTTACCTCCACAATACTATTAAAACCAATCAACCAAATATTTATTAAACTAGCACGTGGAAAAGTAAGAAGCTTTATATTATTAGATTAAACCAGAAGCAGGCAAACTTTTTCTGTCAAGGACCAGATAGTAAATATTTTTCACTTTGCAGACCACACGATCTTTATTGCAACTACTCAGCTCTGCCATTGTTGCATGAGAGCAACCATAGATGATATGTAAATAAATGAGTGTGTCTGTATTCTAATAAAACTTTGCTTACAGAAACAGATGGCTGGCCTGGTTTGAATTACAGACCTTTGTCAACCTCTGGATTAAGCGATAAACATGATAGTTTTCCTGCTAGCTAAGTGTTTGTTATGAGGATTATGTGGTTTAGAATATGTAAGATGCTCAGAACCATGTCTGGAATATAGTAAATGGTATGAATATCTTTTTGATGATGATGATGATGAAATAGAAATGTAGGAGAAAGACATCTAGACCATTTCTAGGACTTACATCTTGCATATGTATTTCTTTAGAACCTGGATTATTGACCACTACTGTATCTGGATTTCAGCATATCAACCATTCAGATATATGATAAGGGAATTTGTGGATGAAAACCTTCCAATGATTCAGTTCTTCAGTTATATATTGCATATATTAGGGCTGTCTCTAGTAATAGGTATCAGTAGATTCAATAATATTCTATACAATTTAATTTTTTTCTTCTGCCATTCATATATTTTTTAAAAGTTCTAACCATTTCCCAAAACTTGATTCATTCAACCTACATACTTTTCTCTTTTCTGTTTATACTCCTTCTTTAATTTTTTTGTATTGTATAAATACAATATAGATACTTCTGAGCAAGAAAAACAATGGAATACTTGTATTCTTGAATATTCTTCTCTCCCACAATGACATGCACAGTGACAGCTCTAGCTTACATACACTCTTTTTGATTTTACCAGATTTGTAGAACTCTCTGAAACCAAAAATGTTTCACTTTGGGGTGCCACTGTATTCTACTGAGAGAAGAAAAAGATACAGAAATTCAGCTTTGAGAGTACTCAAAATGTAAATGTTATTGGAAACCACCAGTGTATATAATATCATCAATACAGTGTAGACAAAGAAGTCCAAATTCTGAGTTTGGTGGTATTTTAATTTTAGATAATGAGTAGAAAAGATGAACCTGAACAGAGATCTAAGAAGTTGCCAAGGAGTTAGAAGGAAAACTCAGAGTGTGTCTTGGTCTCCAAGCCAAATAGAACATGCTTCAAGATGGAAAGCATGATCAGTTGGTAAATACTAAGAAGAGCGTGAGCAAAATGAAAACTGACAAAACTGATCTTTACATTTGGCAAGATGCAGGAGATTGTTGGCTTTGAGAAGAAAAGTTTCAATGGAGAAGTTGAAAATTACATTTAAATGAAAAAAGCAGAGGTGAGGCAGTAGTAGGCGATACAGTTGATTCTTGAAGAATGCAGAGGTTAATCCACCTATAACTTACAGTCTGCCTGCCATATCCACGTGTCTTGTCATCCACACATTCAACCATCTGCAGATGGTGAAATATGATTTTTACTATTGAAAACTATTCCTATGTAAATGGACCCCCACAGTTCAAAACCATGTTGTTCAAGAGTCAAGTGTATGAACAGATCTTTCAAGGAGTTTCCTATAAAATGAAGCACAGAAAAGGTCTGGTAGGTTAGTAAAGAAATGGAACCTAGAAAGTTTGTTTTTAAAATGGGTGATATTATAGTATATGAGTATATTAACAGAAATGTTCCAATAAAGAGGGAGAAATTTGTGATGGAGAGGAAGGGGGTTTTTAAGTAGGAGATTCTTTGAGTACATGAGAAGAAATGGAATCTGTGGAGCCAGTGGGTGGTTTGGCTTTAGACAATATTAATAGCCATCAGTGTACTAGATGCTAAGTCATTTATATATATTAATTCACTTAGTCTTCAAGATCGTCCTACAAGCTAGTTTCTGTTACTATCTCTGTTTTACACATACAGAATCTGAAACATTGGGCATTAAGCTAGTACATGTTGAAGCTGGTTACCAAACCTGCTGTCTATGGCTCCAGAGTCTACACTTTTAACCACTCTGTTCATACGTTATAGCTGGAAAAAACGACAGACTATACAGGTAAAGGACATTTTTTTTGTCGTAACATAAGATAGTACAGTTTCTATTGATTCTCTTTTTCACTAAAAATTTACTGAAGATTATCATCTGAGAATGAGGAGGAGGGATCAGCTAAGGGCAGTTTAAGATGGACAAAAGGTAACAAATACTTGCTAGTGAAGTACAAGAGTGAAATGATCATGGAAATGATTTGCATTACCTGCCAGTGCCGAGGAGACCTGAAGATTTTCATCATTATTTTAATGAAAATTGTCAGTGTGTGAACCAAAGAGTTATTTTCCATCCATCCTTGCTCCAAGGTGTCACCAATGAAATATAGTTGATGGGACTGACAGGCAGTCTAAAGGAAGAGAGCATGCCCTTCATCTTCACGTTCATTATCCTCTTATTTGGTTTGGAGGTGTGATGTTTGGAACTTTACCAGTAGTATTGGACCATGGTGATAAGTCCCACAATCTTGGATTGGTGGAATATTGAGCTGGACAGAAGTTTGATTCTTGATGACTTCATCAAAGTGCCAAAGCAGTTCTGGTCTCTTTCCCTGCAGACTTCTCTAATACGAGCCCAAAACAAGCTTCTGTTCTTCTATGCCTGTTGGGAAGTCTTTCTTTTGTGCAGAATAATTTAATCCTACCTTATCCAGAATTTGTTTCCAAGAAGGGGTTGCTAAATGGCTAAAACCTAAAGATATGACTTTGGTTTACTGGAATCAAACAGGTGGTTAGCCTCAAGATTCAGATGTTGCAGAATCTCTCTTTCCTTTTTTTAATGGCTGAATAGTCGTGCGTGCGTGTGAATGTATGTGCGTGCACACCCACCACATTTCCCTTATCCATTTGTTGATGGGCATGTAGGTTATTTCCATGTCTTGGCTTTTGTGAGTAATGCTGCAGTGAACATGGAAGTGTGGTTGTCTCTTTGAGTTAGTTATTTCATCTTGTTTACACCTTAAACAAACAATATTATATGTCAATTATATCTCAGTAAATCCTGGAAAAAATTAGTTGTGTTTAAGATTGAATGAGCTAATTTTGTAAAAGAACATATATTTTCTCCCCCTCTTTCTCTATGTATATATATTTTAGCTTTTCCTTTCATTGTTTTCATTCACAGCAGGCACAACCTCCATCGGGACTCTTTAATATTTGCTGAGATCTCACATCTTTGCTCTTCCTCTGCATGTCTATAGCCATTTCTCAAGTCTTCAACATGATATTCTTGGCTTTCAGTCATTCGCTGCTACCTGTATTCCTGCTGGTTCTCCAATTTCTTATACCAAGTCTCCCCATCTCAGCAGGTCTGCCTTCTTACTACCTCTTGAATACTTCCTGCTTGCACTCATTTCTAAGTCTTCTCTTTTGCATAATTTTTCCTTTGTATGTAATAATCTCTAGCTCACTAACCTGTATTTGTAACTTTTTTGAAGACTTTAACTTTCATGCCTTCCCAGAAGTCTTCAGTTACTAGCTTCATCACAATTGAGATAACTACTTTCATCAAGTTCCTTTAATATATGTATGTATTTTACATTCTTATAGTTTTAAAATCCTTTAGTTTCTTGTTAATTTAGTTTTAAGCTTGTCTTACTTACTGATTTAGAATGTAAAACCTTCCTTGTCTACACAATGCATTTAGAGCATAAAAACTTCTTAAAAGAAAATAACTTATTTTTTTTCTCTACTCTCCCCTGTATTGCATTTTATAGTGCTTTGACTATGGGGAGAATTGATTAATTTTTGCATACTGAATTTAATATTTAAAAGCTTTTAAATAAATGAAGGTTTACTAAAATATCCCATATCTTTTCTGTCTGAAACTCAGTTTAACAGTCTTAGTTAATTTAAACTTTTTGACCTTGTATTCTTTTTCTTGTGTATTTCCTCTAATTTCAAAATTTTATGTTCCTCTTTTGTTGAAGTCCACAGTTACCTATGCTGCTATCACATGATTAAATTTATGCAGAGTTGACTGGGCAGTTTAATCCCCAACATGTCCCTCTTAGCTTTGCTTTTAATTTTTAATTTAACTTTAATTTAATTCTAAATTTCAACTTAAGGTTAATCATTTATGATAATGCATAAACTTGATGTGTTATTAATTACTTGCTATTTTTTGGCATATATTCTGGTCAAGCCTATAGCTGAACATTGCATACCTTGGTATGTATAAACCGTTACATAAATTGCATATGTACTAGGCTAAATAAAGGAGTATTTATAGTGGGATATGTTAATCAGTTAAAACTTTATGGAAATGTATAAAATGAAAACAAATTGTAGGCTATATTTTTAATTGAAGTGAAATTCATAAAGCATTAAATTAACCATTTTAAATTGAACAATTCAGTGACATTTAGTATAAGTTTTATTTTTATTTCACTTTACTTTTAAACAGCTTCATTGAGATTTAATTTACATACCATAAAATTAAACCCACATGTAATAGCTTTTAGTATATTTACAAATTTGTACAACTATTACCACAACCACTTTTAGAACATTTCATTAACCCAAAAAGAAACTTCAGACCCATTAACAGTCATTCCTTATTCATGCATCCCAGCCCTAGGCAACCACCAATCTACTTTCTATTTCTATAGATTTGCCTATTCTAGATATTTCATATAAATGAAATCAAATAATTTGTGGCCTTTTGTATCTTCTTCCACTTAGCATAATGTGTTCAAGGTTTACCCATGTTGTAGCATGTATCACTGTTTCTTTTTCTCTCTCTCTTTTTTTTTTTTTTTTGCTGAATAATCTTCCATGTTATGGATATACCATATTTTATCCCTTTATTGGTTGGTGTTCATTTGGGTTATTTCTACTTTTTGGTTATTGTGAATAGTGGTGCTATGAAGACTTGTGTACAAGTTTTTGTTTGAATACCTGTTCTGATTTCTTTTCGAATATATACCTAGGCGTGGAATTGCTGGGTCACATGGTAATTCTCTGTTTAAAATTTTGGGGATCCTCCAAACAGATCCTTTACTGTTTTTTAAATTAAGGTGTTTGTCTTTTTATTATAGTCTTTATCTTACTTATTTATTTGACCACTAGGTCTTTTGTAGGATATTGGGTATCTCCTGATTTCCTTATGTTTTGGTTTCATCACTAAATAGCAACTTTCTTGAACGTTTGAGGGAAATTAATCATTTATGGAGTAGAAATATGGAAAAACTTCGTGACTCTTAGAGATGGACACTTTCCAAAATAGAAGTACTATTGTCCCCAGGAAAGGAAAAATAGATTTCTATCATTCTTTTAACTTGATATACTCTTTGTATCTCTTCTGTCCCTGAATGCTCTGGCTAAACTAAAATGCTTGCCAGTGGGATGAAGCTGAGAATTCAACTATGATTGGTTTTTCCTGAACACATATGTTATGCTAACCCTTCTGCTAATTAAATGGCTTTGTGATACTGTCTGTGTTATTTTATCCCATGGGGAATCTGGGGAAAATACTATAATTTTCTAAGTACAGTGGACATAACCAAAGTAGGTACTGTCCACATTTTATGGGAATCATTCTCAATTTATTCTACCATGAGATGATGGTTTTTAAACCTTTTTGTTGTAAATTAAATAAATACATATTTGGGCAGGACCTACTTACTATGTCATGCAAGTTACTGACCTAAGTAAGGAGAGAAAGTGAAAATATTAACTTATTGCTTAGTTTGCATCTTTTAAAAATGTAAATGTTATTCTTTGGCATTAGTTGGAGTTCATAATTTACAACACAGTTTGTAATCTTCACAAGTCAGAAAAGAAAAACTTCCAGCACTAAACTGGCAAGATGAAAGCAACTTGATTCTGCTTGGAGTGAATGGACGGAACATAATAGTAAAAAGAATGTAAACAACAAGTTTCTGAGTGGGAGAGAAATAATTTATTTTTTAAAGTACTTTAGGACACGTCTTAATGAGATAACGGACTAGCTAATCAAACCCCAGTTGACAAAGTTTTATACTGTATCTTTTATAATTTAAAAGGTTTGTATGTTACAGTAGGGTAGGCTAAGTCTTTCCTGCATTGCCTACTTATTTTTTCTTCGTTCATTTTTTGACCATGTTAGGTTTAATAAAATACAATCTTGCCTCATAAGTATTTATTCAGATAGAAGAATAATGATGCATCTCCAAGTTTAGCACCAACCCACCTGCATAAGGAGAGGGATGTGCTTGGAAAAATATAAATTTCCTGAGCCCTAAACCATAACTGTTGGGTCACAACCTCTTGGGGTGGGGACCCAGGAAAGTGAATTTTATCATGTCACCCCAGTGAGTCTCACATATGCTAAAATTTGAGAACCAGTACACTACATTGTACCTTCTGCTTATAGTGACTATAATTTAGCAAAATGGACTTTGGTGTCAGGCGTGTCTAAGGCCAAGTCTTAGAACTGTTACGTCATTGTGGTATAACAATGAACAAGCCACTTAAGTTTTTTCAGCTTTTACGTTATTCAGCTATAAAGTTTGAGATAATAGGTGACCATATGTGTATTTACTTGAGAGTGTCTAAGTGTAAGACCATAGTGCTGTCCAATTTTTAATAGCATCTTCCTTCATTCTCAAAATGATCCTAGTTTGGATTATAAATTATATGATCACCGTGGCATGTCTGTGTATTAGTTTATTGTGATGATTATATGATACAACTTATGCAATAAATTTAGCACAATTGGCAGATAGTACATATTTAAGAAATGTTCTAATAGAGAATGCTGTGTTTAAGAAAGCAAATAAAATATATGGTTATTTATGTATCTTAACATAATCAGGTTTGTCTACTGCTTTAATTACTTACAAATGGGCTTTCATGGAAAGGGAGTCGCTGATTATTGATCGTTGACCAGTTTGTCCTCCGTGGGAAAAAGTCCTTAAATTAAGTCATTTTGTCTTTGTTGTTTTCACTAGCTTGATCGTGCCATTTGGCATTGTCTTGTGCTAAAAAGCATTTTGGAATAGAGGCTTTGTGGGAATAAAGAAGGAACATTCAAGAGGAGGATAATGAAAGTCTGTAAAGTGGAACTCTAGCATGACACAAAATATTATCTATAAACCCCATTATATACAAAAGAGAAATAACACATTTTTCTTTTCTTACTGGCTTCTTGTTGGAAACCTCATTATGCTGCCTTCTATTTGTTTTTCATTTCTAAGCAAGCATATTCCAGCAAGGGGGATGAGGTATTCAGCATTTGTTCTTATAGCTGGATGAAAATCCTAGACTGTCAACCTAGACCTGTGTTTGAATTCCTGTTAAGTCTCTTATCTGAAGGGAAAGTTATTTAATTTCTCTGAGCTTAAGGTTCTTTATCAACAAAATGAAGATAGTATTAGTGTCTACTGTGGTGCTATGAAGATATGAGATAATGCAGATATAGTTCTTAGCAGCATGATTCTGCTCTCATTTATTGTTGTCTAATACCATTATTAAGAAGAATATTGAAGATGATCTTCTTAAAATTGTGTGGGCAGTAGATTTAAAGACTGCAGACTGGAATATATTTGGCCCATAGGTTTCTTTCTACCCCATTTGGATTTTTACTTCTCAGTTGTTTAATTATTGCTCTACCTTGTAAGAAGAAGGAAAAAGAACATGTAATATAGTATACGGAGAAAAAAATCACAATATCTGAAAATTTAAGGGAGAAGAGCTCAAGAATTAATGGGCCAAGTGACACAGCAGATATGTAGTGTATTTTAGAGTTCCTGCTTGTCAACACATGACAATAAGTGGTTGAGATTTTCATATTCAAAGCCATTGCCTTCCTGAAAATACTTTTATTCGCCTTCAAGTTAAGGTATCATCCTAGGTGAAATGTGGATGATTTTGTGGTTAACATGGAAATAAAAATATTCAAAATAATATAGCATTATGGGGCAAAGATAGTCTCTTTAACAAATGGACATCCACATGCAAAAAAATGAATCTAGACACAGACTTTATACCATTCTTAAAAATTAATTTGAAACATATCATAGACATAAATATTAAACACAAAACTCTTAAGACTCTTAAATAAAATCATTATCTCAAGTAGATATCTGCTTTCTCATGTTCATTGCAACATTATTCATAGTGGCCAAGATATGAAAATAACTTAAGTATCCTTCAGCAGATAAATGGATAAAGACAATGTGTTATGTGTATAAGTAAAATGGAATATTATTAAGTCTTTAAAAAGGAAGCGATCCTGCTATTTACAACAACATGGATGAACTTGGAAGACATTATGCTAAGTGAAATAAGCTGGATACAGGGGGAAAAGTGTGATCTCACTTATATGCGGAATGTAAAAAAGAAGTCAAACTTATAGTAGTGGTGAGTAGAATGGTGGTTTCCAGAGGCTGAGGGGTGGAGGATCAGGGGAAATATTCATCTAAGAGTACAAACTTTCAGTTATACATTGAATTAGTTTTGCAGACCTAATGTACAACATGAAGACTATAGTTAATTTTAATATATTGTATACTTGAAGTTTGCTAAAAGAGTAGATCTTAGGTATTCTTACCATATACATAAAAAAGTTAACTTGGTGAAATACTGTATATGTTAATTAATTTGAATGTGGTAATTATTTCAAAGAGTATACATATATCAAGATACCATGTACTGACAGGTATATATAGAATAGATAAGCAAGTTTATACCGTATAGCACAGGGAAATATATTCAAGAGCTTGTAGTAGCTCATGGCGAAAAAGAATATGAAAATGAATATATGTATATTCATGTATGACTGAAAAATGGTGCTGTACACCAGAAATTGACACAACATTGTAAACTGACTATAACTCAATAAAAAAGATATCATGTTGCACATTTTAGATATACACATATATTATTTCTCAAAAATAAAAATTTAATAAACCAAAACAAGAAACTCTGTAAAACTCCTAGAAAATAACCTAGGAGAAAACCTAGATGATTTTGGTTATGGTGGTGACTTTGTAGATACAGCACCAAAGACACGGTCCATGAAAGAAAGAATTGATAAGCTGAGTTTTATTAAAATAAAAAATTGCTCTGTGAAAGAAAATGTCAAGAAAATGAAAAGACAAATCGCATACTGAGAGAAAATACTTGAAAAACATATTTGATGAAGGACTGTTACCAAAATACGTAAAGAACACTCAAAACTCAACAACAAGAAAACCAACAACTCAATTAAAAAATGAGCCAAAAACCTGAAAAGACACCTAACTGAGAAAGATATATAGATGGTGAGTAAGCATATGAAAGGTTGCTCCACGTCATATGTCATGGGGTAATGCAAGTTAAAACAACAGTGAAATACCACTATACACTTGTTAGAATGGCCAAAATCAGGAATGCGGACAACACCAAGTCCTGGTGAGAATGTGGAGCAATAGGAATCATTTATTGCTGATGGAAATGCAAAATGCTACAGCTACTTTGGAAGACAGTTTGGTGGTTTCTTATTGAAGTAAACATACTCCATGCAATCCAGCAATCACATCCCATGGTATTTACCCAAGGGAGTTGAAAACTTATATGTACACAAAAATCTGCACTTGGATATTTAGAGCAGCTTTATTTATAATTGCAAAAACATGGAAGCAACCAAAATATCCCTCAGTAGGTGAATGGGTTAATAAATTGGTACCTCCAGACCATGGAATGTCATCCAGTGCTAAAATGAAATGAGTTACCAAGCCATGAAAAGACATGGAGGAACCTTGAATGATTATCACTATGTGAAAGAAGTGGTATGAAATGACTATATAGTATATGTCTTCAATAATCTGACATTCTGAAAAAGGCAAAACTAAGGAGACAAAAAAAGATCAGTGGTTTCCAGGGTTGGATGGAGAGGAGGGATGATCAGGCAGAGCACAGAGGGTTTTTTTTAGGGCAGTGAAGTTACTCTGTATACTATAATGATGGATATATGTCATTAAACATTTGTTCAAGCCCATAGAATGTGCAACACCAAGAGTGACCCATAATGTAAACTATGAACTTTGGGTGGTTATAAGGTGGTAATGTAGATTCATCAGTTGTAAAAAATGTGCTTCTCTGGTGGGGTATGTTGATAATGAGGGAGGCTATGCATGTGTGGGAGCAGGGATTATATGGGAAATCTGTACCTTCTTAATTATGCTATGAACCTAAAACTGCTCTAAAATGAAGTCTTTAATTAAAAAGTAATACAACATTATGTCTGAAGTACCCTCCATAATATTTATTCACATAGTCCTGATATTTAAAATATAAAAGGAAATTAGAAACATAGACCTCTGTGTATAACCTCCATAAATTATAATTTTCATGGCTATTATGTTTCAAATATGTATTTCACATATGCACAAATAAGTTAGAGAAACTTTCAAACATGGATTATCTGATTAATAATCACATACACAAAGGTTATCTTGAATTATTTTATGCCAAAATTGACTATGTGAGAACCACATGTTCAGCATGTAAGCCACATTTTCAATAATGTTTGCACCTACTCCAGTATTTTTCAATGAACCAGAATCCTTGTAATGAACATAGTGTTATTGTAAGGAAGCTGGCAGTACAAGTGGTACTTTGTGTTTTCTCATTTCATGCTTTCATTTAGATTTAAGATGTTCTTGGTTTAATTTCCAAGTTGGCATGAATTAGCAGTAAATAGGAATGTGCTGGCTTGTGTTAAATTTGCCTTTCACATACCTCTAGGGGAAAAAATGGGGAGAATACAGAACAGTAATCAGTTTTAATTGAGGTTACCTAGATATAGGTCTTTCCTATATCAAACATCAAGCAAAATTTCTTAGCATGTAATCAGAAGGAAGCCTGAGGAATTCACAATTTATTGATGGGTGTATGCTATGATTAAGGAGTCACAGGGAAAGAAGATGATGATATTACTATAGATTAATGATTGTGGGTTTTTAGCAGTTAAGAATTTCATTCAACCTAGAAGACAATTTCTAAGAATCACTAATCGTGCAGTTCTTAGGAATAGGGTTGATTAAAATTATGAATAATGTATAAAATGTAATATCTGGCTAGAGAGAACACATTGGCTTCAACTCATGATTAGACATATATGATTAATTTCAGATCCTTTCTTTAGTATTAACTTTGAGGTTTTGGAGAGAGAATGCCTCTAGATAGGTAAAGAATAGCTTTCCTGGCCCTCTAAAAAGAGTGAAGATGAACACTTAATAGTGGATACAGGGGCTCTTGATAACTTTGCATTATGTAATGGGTTTCCATCTACTTGACTTGAGTATCAGTCAGCATAGTCTAGGTTACACTGTAGTAACAAATAAACCCCAAATATCAGTGGACTAAGCAACCATAGAAGTGTTTGTTGGTGGCTCTGATCACATGTCCATTTCTGGATGAGGACAGGGCTGTGCTGCATGTTATCCTCACTCAGACTCAGGCCTGAGAAAGACTCCAACAAGTGGAATGCTGCTGGTCACTGTGGCAGGAGGAAGGTGAATGCTAGAAAATTTTTCAATTAAATTAAACACTGTGGTACAGAAGTGACCTCCAACACTCCCGACAACTATTTAGCTAGAATTCTCATAATCGTGCCAGTGACAAGGTGGCCAAGAAGTAGAATTCTCCCTTGTGGCCAGAAGAGAGAAAGAACCAGCCATAGAAGAGCATTAGACCTCTTCACCACATCTGAGGAACAAATGAATTGCCAAAGCAAAGGTCTAGCCATCCCATCTTGGCAAACAACATGATGTAGCCCTAGAGCCACCGATTCTGAGCTCACATTGACCTGATTCCCTCCCCTCACCCCAAACTGGCAGCTGTGGCTTTGCAAACATGGATAATACTTCTCTGGTCAGAACTGGATTGAGTATTGGCAGCAACATGACCTGCAAGCTGCAGCCCTTTTGTGTATCCACGCCTAACTTAATTCTTATTGAATGAAATGTGCGCTCATTTTATTCTTGTTAGAAAAAAATGACAACATAAAAGCTAATCTAACTATTAAATCAAGATTTTCTACAAGATTTTTTTATTATCTATTCTGCCTGTCCTTCCATAAGCCTGAAACTGATTTTATTTTTCAGTTGTGATTCGTTTTTGATACTTTGAGTGTGGGGAGCAAACCAGCTATGCACCATGTTTATTTTCCTGAGAGACTTGCATTTAAGGCAAGAGAAATGTAGGTATCTCTAAAGAATATAGTAACCTAGTTTCATTGATTGCCAGAGGCAAAGAATGCTTTGTGGCCTTATGTGTTGCCTAGTCCTTACTGTGCAACAAAAATCCCCTGGCACAGTTTAAAAATACATAAATTACTGGCCCCTACTTTCAGAATTTCTAATTAAGGAGGCACGTAGGGTGAGGCCCAAGCATCCATGTTTTTAATATCACTCGGTGATTCTGCTGTCTTGGAGTGTTAAGTAAGAAAAACTTATTTATTTTGAACTTTTTTTCTGAGATAGTTATCCAAATCTCATTTTTTAAACTTCTTCCAGTCTTAACAGTAAAGCCATGCATTTAGTAAAACAGAATCTATGTTTGCAGTGTTTCTCGTTTACTTCTTATGTGAAAAACACTGAAATTATTGCATAATTCATAGTGTTTTAGAATCCTGTCAATCTCTGTATGTTTCATATTCTGATTTAGAAATCACTTGAGTAGGGGTTATGTTCATTCTCACTGCGCTACACAGTGTCATAGTCAATGCATATAGATCCCATTATCATAGTTACTCAAATATATAACTCACCAAAATAATGGAAAAACTGTTGTAACTAACACTTGATTTACCTGCTCTAATCTCCTAAATTAAAACACTGAAATAAAACATGCAATATGTTTTTCAAATTATAATTTATGTTTGGAAACTAGGGTTAAAATGATTCCTAGAAAGAGAACAATGGAAACTCCAACTGTGAGGCCACTAATTAAAGGAATCTACGTGGCAATAATTTTTTCAAAAGGCCATTTGCCTCATCCTTTTCAAGGCTACTAGTTGCAGGCATGTCATTTTGAAAGTGAATTAGACTGAATATCATTCTGGTGTCCATAGTTCAGTGTAGTAGATAAAATATACATGCTATGAAGGACTGTCAAATGAGTCTTATGCTTATCCGTCTCTTTGTATTAAAATAGTCTTCAATTTATGTAGAGGAACACTTAATAGAGGTAAATAGTAAGCTACATAATGCTGATATTGTCAGATAAAAACAAGTTTGGATGTAGATAAAGAGAGACTTTATTCAAAAGGATAATTGCAAGAGAGACTCTTGTAGGGAGAACAGTCCAACCAGGATATCTATAAGTGTTCCTATGGTCAGGCAGGAAAGGATATTTACAGGGAGGACTGAACAAGTCTAGGGGAAAAATAAACTGATGTGGGAAAGACAAATGAAAAGGTGGCATGATGACATGATTATACAGTTGATTAGGGAATGTTTTTCCCTAAGGTCAGTCAGTGCTCTGGAGGGACCCTTGTAGGGGGGTTGTATGCTGTCTCAGGCTAAGAGTGTGTCAAAGTTCAAAAGCCTGGAAGAAGGAAAGAAGTTTTAGTTAAGATGGTCAAACCACATAGTAAACAGTTTTATAGTTACCAGGTAAAGGGGATGGGAAGGGATAAATTTGGGAGTTTGAGATTTACAAATGTTAGCCACTATATATAAAAATAAATTTTAAAAAGTTTCTTCTGTATAGCACAGGGAACTATGTTCAATATCTTATAATAACATTTAATGAAAAAGAATATTAAAATGAATATATGTATGTATATTCATGACTGGGACATTGTGCTGTACACCAGAAATTGACACATTGTAATTGGCTGTACTTCAATTAAAAAAAAAAAAGATGGTCAAACCAAGGGAGTAAGTATTTTATCCAGGTTGGTCAATGGGTACACACAGCTCAAGTAATCATTTATAAGGAAAAGGATGGTAATTTGAAGGGTCTGTGTCTGGCTTTGTCATAGATAAACAAGGTGAGACACCTGTGAGTCGTGTCTAAATAATGTGGGGAAGGCAGTAAAACTCCCAAACAAAAAGAGGGTGACTTTTTAAACCATCACTCTTTTCCCAGATTGAAATACTTGGGTAAAGTTCAACATTGTCAACATAAATTAAGAATTAAGCTGATTCTCATAAAATAATAGGTTTCATTTAATGATGATTAATGATTAATCAGAACTGCATCTGAGCTTTTTACATGCTAAGTTTACGTCAACCATTTGTGGTATGAATTATTATCAATTTTTCAGGCATGGAAATGGAGGCTTAGAGAGGCCCAGTGTGTCACAGAGATTTAGTGTTTGATCTGGAGTTCACACTTGGGTTTCCTTACTCTACAAGTAGAGCTTATAGGCTGTGGAATACATATTCAAGAAAAAGACACTCAATCTTCAATAATACAATTGGACTTAACACTGTAGGGAAAAAAAGGGGAAAAATTGAAACAAAGAAAAATGCTCTATACAGTCTTAAACATGTGTATTGTTTTGTGTTCTGAAATACAGAGGTTGAGTGCGAGGGACACACAAATGAACAGGACCTTAAGGCTGAAATCTTTACAGAAGCATGACTGTGGAGAAATTCACTTCCCAAGTGAACTTCTCTGATTCTCTTGATTTTAAACATTATGACAGGCTCTGTTCTTCTCCTTTGGACCATGCTGTGAGATCATGCTGAGAAAGTTCTCTCTGCAGTCTGCTAACAGACATTTATAGTGGGATTTATAATTATTCAATTTATATACAAATGGGCATATTGTATCCAGAACCTACAGGTTATGTTTTTTGACAATGTATGTCTTTGAACGGTTTTCATTAAAAATGATGTGAAAATTAAAATGTGACTAGAATATTAAGCTCAGTTGTTTTTAAGGAGAGTGATATGTGATATCTATTTAGCATCTAGCCATAGAGTTTAGAATTGTGAGAGAACTTAAAGGTCATGGAATCCAGCCTCATACACAGTGCAGGAATTCCCTTTTAAGAATGAACCAGTCATTCAAGCATTGTTTGAATATCTCTAGTGTTGGGAATCTCACTCCAGGGGCCAACATGCCATTTTTGAATAGCCCTAATTGTTGAAACTTTTCTCATACTGGACTGAGGAATAGCTACCTAACGAAAGAAGATGAGTATTTTTACCAGTGCTTTGAAAATCTAAAAGCAAGTAAATGCAAAATGTCAAAAATTCTTTAAATTGAGTATGAGCTCCAGGGGCCAGAATTAATCTTAGTCTCACCATTCAGTGACTCTTGACACTGCTTCCCACATAAACCATAATTTCTATATTGTAGGTTTTTCCTATTTTATTTTGTCTGCAAATAAACTTTATGTGTGAAATGTGTGTTTCAGTGGAAAAGTATGCATTGTCACAAATAGCACGTGCTTCTGGACTTCCATTGCCTTTGAGCTATTGTACAAGTCTAAGTAAATTCTGTCTTGTTCCAGGGAGTTTCCCTTGACTTCTCTCCCAGTTGGAAATAAACTAGTTTTGCCTCCATTTGCAGTTCATTTACACCATAGAAATATCTGCTTTTTTAGATTTTTTTCTTTGAACTAGTTATGACATCTGTTTGGTTTCCTCATTTAATGAGTAAAAATAAAAATTTTAATGTGTTCATTTTCGTATCTATCTGAGTGATTATATTACCTTTTTCTAAAAATTATCTTTTAAAAGTTTTGGAGGTCTTCCAACAAGATGTCTAGTGGTTTCACCTACCAGAGCCAGGTAAACTTCTCACCAGAGAAAGGCACCTTGTGAGCAGTTTAAATCTAGACTTTTCCTTTTCTTGGATCTCAAAGGTGAATTCTTAGCAGCAGTAGAAATTTGTTGGCTCTCTGTTGTTGACTCTGTTTTTCTCTTCTTTATTTTCTGCTCTACCAATTTGGTGTTGTGGTTTATTTTTGGCCAGTAAGTTATTTCCCATTGCTGGCAGGAAAGGTTGGTAATTTTGTTTTTTGATCTGACCATTTAGTGAAGTTATTACCCATTACTGGCAACACTGATTGGAAACTTGAGTTCAATATTATCATTTGATGAGCTATGTAAATGCATTAATTGTTTATAGAGGTCTTATCTGTGCTGGGAGCAAGATGACAGAGAATCTGGCTTGTTAAGGCTTTTCTATTTGTCTTATTTGTCTAATTTGAGCTCATATCAGTTATGAATTTCTTGCCCACCAGAACATGGATATCTAGACTGATGAATTTTATATTTCTATTTATGCTTTACCCATGGCTGAAATTTTAGTGTTGAAGTTATAAACTTTCTTTGGGTATCCATATGTTCATATGTCTATAATTCTGAAAGGCCATTACCTCTCATTGTGTGAATGTGTAATAGTTCCTTATCGTTGGATGGTATCTCCAAATTAGGCTGCAAAATCTCTTAAAAGAGCTTTATTCTAATTGGCTTAGAGATAAACAAGAAATTGAACTTTTAACGCTTTCAGTTTGCTAAAAAATGTTTACAGAAACGAACTTGAAATATTATAAGATTTTAAGTTCACATAATTTAGATAAATCTTTGGCATGTGAGACTAGTTTAGTGTACCACTAACAAAATTTGCTTTTTCTCTGAGTTATCAGCATTAAGTATGAGAGTACATTGTTTATTCTGCATGGGTGTATTCATCCTAAATGTGTGAGATTTACTGACTGAGTAGTTAGCATTACTTCTACTTAACATTTGAAATTGTTAAAAATCCAGGAAGACAGTGGAATAGGAAGCCGTAGGCCATCATTCCTCTATAGAGACACTGACTTAACAACAATATATATATGGACAGAATTGACTTTGTGAGAACTTTAAAAACCAGTTACAAGCTTTCTGCATCCCAGGTGTGAAAAGAACCAGTAAAAGCTGCATCAAAGTGGATAGGAAAATTCATGGCATGTTCTATGCCTTAGCCTGTTCTACTCTGACACAGTGCATCATGATAGGGAGAAAACTGACAACCCCTGGCTGCTGCCTCAGGAAGGATAAAGAAGAGTAGAACATGCATTCAGTATTCTGGCTTTTTGACTGGATGAGGGACTTGTTTTTGTCTCACTTAATTTGGAGTGCTTTAGGAACAGAAATTTTAACCCCAGGTTGTAGGCTGCTGAAAAGAAAGATGAGCACCTTCTTTCGTTCCAGTTTGGTTGCCTTTTATTTCTTCTTCTTGACAAATTATTCTGGCTAAGACTTCTAATACTATGTTGAATAAGAGCGACAAGTGTAGGCATTCTTGTCTTGTTTTTGATCTTGAGTAGCTTTCAGTTTTTCAACATTGAGTATGACGTTATCTGCATGTTTGTCATATATGGCCTTTATTATGTTAAGGTGTGTTCCCTCTATACCCATTTTATTAAGGCTTTTTTTTATCAATTAAATTAAATTGATAACAAATTAAATAGATATTGAGTCTTGTCAGATGCTTTTTCCTCATCTATTAAAATGACATATGATTTTTATCTTTGTATTAATGTGGTGTATCACTTTGATTTGTGGGTGCTGAACCATTTTTTCATCTCTTGAATAAATCTGAATGGGAAAGGAAGACATTAAACTTTTGCTATTTGTGGATGACATGATTTTATATACAGCAAACCCTAAAGATTTCACTAAAAATCATTAGAAACAATAAACAAATACAGTAAAGTTGAAGGGTATAAGTTAAATATACAAAAATCAGTTGCAATTCTATACACTATCAATGAACTAACAGGAAGAGAAATTAAGAAAACAATCCCATTTATAATCACAATAAAAAGTATAAAATATCCAGGGATAAATTTAATCAAGGAGGTTGAAAAACCTATACACTTAAAATTATCAGACATTGCTGAAAGAAATTGAAGAAGACATAAAGAAATGAAGAGATATTCCATGCTCATGGATTGGAAGAATTAACATTGTTAAAATGTCCATATTACTTAAATTAATCTGCAGATTCAATGCAGACTCTAACAAAATCATAACGACCTTTTTCACAGTAATAGAAAAAAATTCTAAAATTTGTATGGAACCACTAAAGACCCTGAATAGCCAAAGCAATCCTGAGAAAAAAGAACAAAGATGGAGGTATCATACTTCTTGATTGCAAACTATACTACACAACTGTAGTAATCAAGAGGGCATGGTGTTGGCAGAAAAAGATACCCAGATCAATGAAACAGAACTGAAAGCCTAGAAATAAATCCACATACATATGGATGATTAATTTATGACAAAGGAGCAAAGGTCATACAATGGAAAAAGGATAGTCTCTTCGATAAATGGTGTTGGAAAAACTGTACAGCCACATGCAAAAGAATGAAACTAGAATATCATCTTACACCATACACAAAAATCAACTCAAAATGGATTAAAGACTTGAATATAATACTTGAAACTATAAATTTCTTAGAAGAAAACAGGCAATACATTCTTTGGCTTTGGTGTTAGCAATATCATTCTGGTTATGTCTCCTCAGGCAAGGAAAACAAAAGCAGAAATAAAGAAATGGGACTAAAACAAAGGAAACCATCAACAAAAGTCAGCCTACTGAATGGGACATGATATTTGCAAATGATATATTTGAGAAGGGGTTAATATCCAAAATATATAAAGAACTCATGCAACTCAACAATAGAAAACCAAACAGTCTGATTAAAAAATGGGTAGAAAATCTGAATAGACATTTTCCTAAAGAAGAGATGCATATTGCCAATAGACACATGAAAAGATGTTCAACATCACTAATTATTAGGGAAATGCAAATAAAAAGTACAAAGAAATATCACCTCACATCCATTAGAATGGCTGTTATCAAAAAAGGCAAGAAATAACAAGTTTTGGTGAGGATGTGGAGAAATGGGAACCCTTATACACTGCTGGTGAGAATGTAAATTGGTCCAGCTGCTATGGAAAACAGTTTGGAAATATCTCAAAAAATTCAGCATGGGACTAATATATAATCCAGCTATTCTACTTCTAGATATTTAGCCAAAGAATATGAAAATGTTAATTTGAACAGATATATGCACCCCTGTGTTCACTGCAGCATTATTTATAATAGCCAAGACCTGGAAACAGCTTAAGTGCTCATCAGTGGATGAATGGATAAAGAGGATGTGGTATATATATACAGTGGAATACTACTCAGCCATAAAAAGAATGAAATCTTGCCATTTGTGACAACATTTATGGATTGTGAAAGTATTATGCTAAGTGAAATAAGTCAAATAGAGAAAGACAAATAATGTATGATTTCACACATACATGAAATAAAAAGTAAATAAATGGACAAACCAAACCAAATAAAATAAACACATAGATAAAACAGAGTAGTGGTTACCAGAGAGTAATAGGAGTAAGGGTAGGGTGAAGTGGTTGAAGGGAGTCAACTAACTGTATGTTGATAGATGGAAGCTAAACTTTTGGTAGTGAATACACTATAGTGTAAATAGAAGTCAAAATGTAATGTTGTATACATTAAATTTAAATGTTATAAATCAATATTACCTCCATTAAAAAGTGTATGATTAAAAATAAATCTGTAAGTTAAAAAAAAAAAAGAAAGGTAAGCACTGTGGCTTGTTACATCACTAGAGAGACTGCAATACTGCAGAAAGACACCAGAAGGAGGAAGAGATTACAGGCTCCCAAGTAAAGATAGGGGAAGCTCTTTAACTGGGAAACTTCACATATTACCCCAAAGAAGCTGAATCCTCAGAGAAAGTTTGAGTGCTCCCCAGAATTTTTACCAAGCTGCTTGGTGAAGGTCTTCACCTGTATGAAGTTAGTCCATAAAAGACTGGGAAAGGTGGCTATTTTTTCATATGCTGAAGTATCAACAAAGGGTCACAGGGCATTTAAAGAAACAGTGAATCATGACCCAGTCAAAGAAACAAAATTAATCTCCAGGAACCAACTGTAAAGAAAGAGATTTATGAATTACCTGAGAAAGATTTCAAAATGATCGTCTTAAAATTACCTAATTTGCTGAGACAGAAAACAGACAATGGTAAATGAAATCAAGAAAATGGTATATAAACAAAATGAAAATTATCAGCAAGAGATAGAAACTATAAAAAAGAACCAAATAGAAATTCTGGAGTTGAAGTAACAGTAATTAAATTGAAAAAGTTCACAAGAGACATTCAACAAAAAATTTGACCATGCAGAAGAAGAAAAATCAGTAAACTTAAAGATAGGTCATTTAAAAATATTGAGTCAGAGGAGAAAAAATGAAGGAAAGTGAAGAGAATCTAACATAGTTATTGGACACCATCAAATGAATAGAATTATGACAGAAGGAGAAGAAAGAGATAAAGGGTAATAGAGCGGATATGAAGAAGTAATGGTCAAAAACTTCCCAAATTTGAGGAATGAAATGGACATACAAATTCAAGAAGGTCAACAAACTCCAACTATAATAAATTTACAGAGATCCACACTAAGACACATTGTAATCTAATTGTTAAAAGTCACAGACAGAATCCTGAAAGCAGCAAAAGTAACTCATCATATACAAGGGAGCTTTATAAAGATATCCCTGATTTCTCAGCTGAAACCTTGCTGGCCAGAAGGAAATGGAGTGATATATTCTTGGTGCTGAAAGAAAAAAACAACTGCTAAACAGGAACAAAACCGTCGGCAAAAGTGTCATTCAAAAATGAAGGAAAAATTAAGACATTATCAGATACTCAAAAACTGGAGGAGTTGAGTTCATCATCACTAGACAAGCCCTATAAAAAATGCTGTAGAGCGTTCTTCAAGTTGTAAGAAAAGGGTGCGAGACAGAAACAACAAACCGTGTGAAAATATAAAATTCTCTGGTGACAGTAAACATATAGATAAAGATAGAATACTGTAACATTGTAATGTTGGTGCATAAATTACTTTTAATTATGGTATAGAATTTAAAAGAAACACTAAAAATAACTATATGTTAATAGATACACAATATAAAAAGATGTATTTTGTGACATCAATAACATAAAATGAAGGACAGAAATGTAAAGAGGTAGAGTTTTTTTCTGCTTTATTGAGATATACATGACATGTAATATTGTGTAAATTTAAGCTTGTTGATTTGATACATTTATGTATCACAAAATGATTACTACCATAGTGTTAGGTAACACCTTCATCCCTTCACGTAATAACATTTCTTGCTTTTTTTTAAATTAACGTTTCTTTTTTGTGATGAGAACGTTTAAGATCTAGGACTAGTTTTTGTAAGTGATTCAAGTTAAGTTGTTATCAGTTTTTAATGGTTTCAAATGGATTATTACAACTTTATTATGTTTTATGTAGTCCCCATGGTAACCACCAAGAAAATGTTTATAGAAAGAGTCCTGTAAACTGGTTATAACCTGTTCCAGTTTCCCTCAATGAATGAGTAGAAATAAGATCTTAAACATGTATTCGTTTCTGTATGTGGATGAGTCACGGTTTTAAGTTTTACTGAAAATTATTTCCTTACATAACCTTATTCAACGCACCCTTTCTTTTTGAATAAATGTAGTACTGCATAAACAGATATTTATAGTGAATATATTGACTTGTTTGATTTTGCTCAAGTTGAATAGTAATAATATAGGGTGATCTCTTCAGTAGAACTTTTTGCAATGATGAAACTATTTTCTGTCTGTACTAATAGGGTAATCACTAATTAGGTTTAGTCATAAAGCCATTGACATGTGGCTTTTGCCATAGAGAAAATGGATTGAATTTATTTTTAATTTAAATACTCACATGTGGCTGCATATTGGACAGCGCTGATCTAAGGAATGAGACTTGGAGATACTGCTAATGTCAGAAAAAACAGACCTGCCTTCAAAGAGTTTTTACTATGTTTCTCTAGTAGAAACTTTTTATCTTAAATTCTTTTGGACTATTTACACTTGAGTTTAATAAATTAAAAAGGAAAATTTTTGAAGGCATCTTTTAAAAATAATGATTTTGTGTATATTTTAGTGTATAAAATTTATTCTAAAATTTAATCCAAAACTTTTGCTCATTTAAAATAAATGCTATAACAAATATTTCATTATTTGTACTTAAGACATATAATTAAATTAAATTTGATAGTGTTCTTTGGAAACCAAATGGATATCAGATGGTGACTTTTAACACTTTTATGTGTCTTAGAGCTTTTTAATATATAAAATAAAGGTATGTAGTATTTTCTTGCAAATGATTTGAATAACCCAGGAAATGCAATACTGAGGAAGCTAGATTTGAAATTTGGAGGGTAAACTGAAAATATAAACAAATAGGTAATTGAAAAAGTCAAAAAATGTCATCCAGAAGTAGGAGTATTTGTCATCCCAGAAAACAATCATAGAGAAATATATATAAGATCAATCAACAATGTTTATAAAATTATTTTCAATTAATTAAATTATTCTGCAGCAAGAGATTTGATTAATACTAAGGCAAAGAACTTTAGAACCTTTACATTTGAAAAGTGTTGAATTATGGCTTCTGGAAAATACTACCTAAGTAAGCTGTTGCTAAAGCAAAGCTAAGTTTATTGCTTGTTGAGGTAATGCAGATCCTTAACCTTGACTATCTTTTTCTGAAGGGGAAAGGGCACAGACTGTTTATCTTCTGGTGCTGTTTCATAAACCATGCAAGGGACAATATTAAAGAATTCCAGAATATTTATATTACGAAGTCTTTTTGAGATTATTTTGACCAACCTCTTCCTTTCGTAAACATGCTTTTAAATTCTTGTATTGCTTACTAAACAAACATACACTTTTTGATCTAGCTTTTCATAATTGATCATAAAACATACATTATTTTGTCATTCACATTTGACCTGAATGGCAGATAAATGACACAAAATACCATTTTTGTAAATTATTTGGTATAGTATAGTATTATATACCGGTAACATGTTAATAAACCTTTTCAGAACTCTTATGTGGAATTTTCCTAATGTGATTTATTTGTCCACTGTTATATAGATTCAATTAAAATTAATTTTTAACAGAAGTAAAATAATAACTGTCATGAATGTAAAAAGAAAATGGGTCAAAGGTTTTATTTAGCTCATTAATTAATGAGGAAACCAGTAAGATGTTATAACTAGTTAAAAAAATAAACAAGACAAAACAAAATCTATATAAAGCCAATTAGAAATTCTGAAATGAATTTAGAAATAGATGCAAAACTGCTCATTATCCACAGGGCAATAATCAATTGCATCTCCAGGAGGCACTGTTTATATTTCTGTGGACAGGAATCATTTACATTGTAATCAGTTTTCTACAACTTAGAGTTGTCAGATATCTCAAAGATACTGAAAGGCAAATAGAAACCAAAAGAGTGCATAGCCAGTACACTTTTTGCCGATTTATAGACTTTCACAATTTCACTAATAACCATAACGAGGATGAAAAAAGGGTTTCCACTGTGCCCTTGTCCCTATAACTCCATATTAAATGTCACCTATTTGACTCATTCGTGTAACTTGTTTGACCCTTCTAGCCATTTTAACTGAAAAATTTGGTATTCCTGGTCTTGAGTTGAGGATAAAAGAAAATCATTTTCCTAATTGAAAGAATTAAACATTTACATATCTGTATTTTAATTTTAACGTATATTTAAGAAAATAAGAAACATGAGCAACTTACTTGTTATGGCCTGCTAATCTGTTTAACTTACTTAATTCATGTCTTTCAATACACATGTTGTCTTTACAAGGTTACCCCTGAGGTCAGATGTTCGTGGCATAAAGGTATTCCATATAAGATTTTTTTCCCCTGTTTCATGTAAGAAGGATAAATGATGGTGTAGTGGATCCTCTTTTTTTTTTTTTTTTTTAAGTGAATCCTCTTAAACACTGTGGTAGTAACGTATGAACTACATGTCTTTCAGGAAATCATCTGTAGATCTATCTATAGATGTAGCTATAATAAATAAAAATCACTTTAGGAAATCTGACTTTTCTGTAGAATCATATTTTCAAAGATTTACTATTCAACATTTTCAATTAAATAGGAACAAAAGTAAGCAGCAAATAGGCTCCATAGAAAATTTAATTTGCCAGTTTTAAACCTCTTCAATTCTTTCATACTGTTCAAATGACAGATTTTTTTTGTTTCTAACCTGTAGTTTCTAGCTGAAACATGGGGAGTGATACTCAATACTGAGTTACAATGGAAGAAAGAAGGAAAACATGCAAAGTTTTAGAGAGTGAATTAAGTGATACACCACGTGAATAAGGATACAACCTTTTAAAAAATTCTTTAAGAACTAGAGTATTTCTGAATTTTGTTATATTGTTCATTTTTCATGTTACTTCTTTTCCTTCAGATCTGGTTTTTCAAAATTTTAGTGTATAATGTAAAGCAACAGTTCTTTTGAGATATTTTTAAATTAGAAAGGCCTTTTACGTGAAAGTACATGGTTTTTAAAAAAATACTTTCTGTGTATAATTAGTACCTCTACTAATTGGATTGGTCTGCATAGCACCACTAAAGTTGCAAATCATGCAGTAAAATTTTCTGAATTATGAGTAGGATATAGAAAGGGATTATTGGGTCAATGTTTTGGTAAGTGCATGTCTTGGAAAATGTCTCCAAAGTATATGGGGTTAGAAAAAAATTCTAGTGATTTTCATAATTCTGTCAAGTTACAGATAAGGTTTTATTTTTTTATTTTCTATTGAAGTATAGTCAGTTTACAGTGTGTCAGTTTCTGGTGTACAGCACAATGTCCCAGTCATACATATACATACATATATTCATTTTAATTTTCTTTTTCCTTATAGGTTACTACAAGATATTGAATATAGTTCCCTGTGCTATACAGAAGAAACTTGTTGTTTATCTATTTTATATATAGTAGTTAATATTTTCAAATCTCAAAGTCCCAATTTATCCTTTCCCACCCCTTTTCTCCCCAGTAACCATAAGATTGTTTACTATCTCTCTGAGTCTGCTTCTGTTTTGTAGATAAGTTAATTAGTGTATTCTTTTTTCCTTTTTTAGATTACACATATGAGTGATATCATTGGGTATTTTCCCTTCTCTTTCTGGCTTACTTCACTGGGAATGATGATCTCCAGGTCCATTCATATTGCTGCAAATGGCATTATTTTATTCTTTTTTATAGCTGAATAGTATTCCATTGTATAAATATACCAAAGCTTCTTTATCCAGTGATCTGTCACGGGACATTTAGGTTGTTTCCGCATCTTGGCTATTGTATACAGTGCTGCTATGAACATTGGGTCTTTTCAAATTTAAATTCCTGCCAGATGTATGCCAGGGATGGGATTGCTGGACCATGTGGTGAGTATTTTTAGCCTTTTGAGGAATCTCCATACTGTTTTCCATATGGCTGCACCAAACTACATTCCCACCAGCAGTGTAGGAGGGTTCTCTTTTCTCCACACCCTCTTCACCATTTAGCATTTGTGGACTTTTGAATGATAGCCATTCTGATGGGTGTGAGGTGATACCTCATTGTAGTTTTGATTTGCATTTTTCTGATAATTAGCGATATTGAGCATTTTTTCACTTGCCTATTGGCCATATGTATGTCTTCACTGGAGAATTGCTTGTTTAGGTCTTCTGCCCATTTATGAATTGGGTTGTTTGCTATTTTGTTATTAAGTTGTATGAGCTGTTTATATATTCTGGAAATTAAACCTTTGTCAGTCACATCATTTGCAAATATTTTCTCCCATTATGTAGGTTGTCATTTTGTTTTGCTTATGGTTTCCTTTGCTATGCAAAAGCTTGTAAGTTTGATTAGGTCTCATTTGTTTATTTTTGCTTTTATTTCTATTGCCTGGGTAGACTGCCCTAGGAGAACATTGCTGAGATTTATGTCAGAAAATGTCTTACCTATTTTTTCTTCCAAGAGTTTTATAGTGTCTTATCTTATGTTTAAGTCTTTAAGCCATTTTGAGTTTATTTTTGTATATAGTGTGAAGGAGTATTCTAAATTCATTGATTTACATGCTGCTGTCCAGTTTTCCCACCAGCACTTGCTGTAGAGAGACTCTTTTCTCCATTTTATATTCTTGCCTCCTTTGTCGAAGATTAATTGACCATAAGTCTGTGGATTTATTTCTGGGCTCTCTATTCTGTTCCATTGATCCATGTGTCTGTTTTTGTGCCAATAGCACACTGTTGTTTTTGTTTTTGTTTTTTACTGTAGCTCTGTAGTATCGCCTGAAGTCTGTAAGGTTATTCTTCCAGCTTCATTCTTTTTCTTCAGTATTGCTTTGGCAATTCTGGGTCTTTTGTGATTCCATATAAATTTAAGGATTTGTATGTTCTAGTTCTGTGAAAAATGTCCTGGGTAATTTGATAGGGATGGCATTAAATCTGTAGATGGCCATTTTGACGTTATTCTTCCAGTTGAAGAGGATGGGATATCTTTCCATTTCTTCAAGTTATTTTTAATTTCCTTAATCAATGTTTTGTAATTCTCTGCATGTAAGTCTTTCAACTCTGTAGTCAGATTTATTCCTAAGTATTTTATTGCTTTGGATGTGATTATAAATTTTATTTGGGGGGGCATAATTAGGTTTACTTATTCATTTATTTTTAGAGGAGATACTGGGGATTGAACCCAGGACCTCGTGGATGCTAAGCATGTGCTCTACCCCTTGAGCTATATCCTCCCCCTGGATGCAATTTTAAAAGGGATTTTTCTTTACTTTCTTTTCCTGCTAATTTATTGTTAATGTAAAGAAATGCCACTGATTTCTGTATGTTAATCTTGTATCTTGCTACCTTGCCTAATTCTTTTAACAGCTCTGGTAGTTTTTATGTGGAGCCTTTAGGGTTTTTTATATATGGTATCATGTCACCTGTATATAGTGACAGTTTTGCCTCTTCTCTTCCAATTTGGATCCCTTTTATTCCTTTTTCTTGCCTGATTTCTATGGCTAGGACTTCCAATACTATGTTGAACAGAAGTGGTGAGAGTGGGCATCCTTGTCTTATTCCAGATTTTAGGGGGAAGGCTTTCAGCTCTTCACTGTTGAGTATTATACTCGCTGTAAGTTTGTCATAAGTAGCTTTTATTATGTTGAGATATGTTCCCTCTATACCTACTTTAGTAAGAGTTTTTATTGTAAATGGGTGTTGAATTTTATCAAATGCTTTTTCTGTATCTGTTGTGATGATCATTTGGTTTTGTCCATTCTCTTGTTGCTGTGGTGTATCACATTGGTTGACTTGCATATGTTGAACCATCCTTGTGTCCCTGGGATGAATCCAAATTGATCATAGTGTATGATCTTTTTTTATGTGTTGTTGGATTCTGTTTGCTAATATTTTGTGGAGGATTTTTGCGTCTATGTTCATCGCCAATATTGGCCTATAGCTTTCTTTTTTGGTAGTGTCTTTGTCTGGCTTTGGTATCAGGGTGATGGTGGTGGCTTTGTGGAATGAGTTTGGGAGTATTCCCTCCTGTTCAGTCTTTTGGAATAGTTTGAGAAGGACTGGTGTGAGTTCTTCTTTGTATGTTTGATAGAATTCCCCAGTGACGCCATTTGGTCCTGAACTTTTGTTTGTAGGGAAGCTTTTTTTTAAATTGCTGATTCTATTTCATTTCTAGTGATCAATCTGTTCAAATTATCTATTTCTTCTTGATTCAGTTTTGGTGGACTGTATGTTTCTAGAAACTTGTCTATTTCTTCTAGTTTGTCCCATTTATTTCCATATAGTTGTTCATAGCTTTCTCTTATGGTTTTTTGTATTTTGGTTTTGTTGGTTGTAATTTCTCCATTTTTATTTCTTATTTTGTTTGTTTATATCCTTTCTCTTTTCTTCTTGATGAGCCTGGCCAGAGGTTTGTTGATTTTGTTTACTCTTTCAAAAAACCAGCTCTTGGTTTGATTTATTTTTTTCAATTTTTTAAATCTTTATTTTATTTATTTCCTCCCTGATCCTTATTATTTCTTTCCTTCTGCTCAATTTAGGTTTTGTTTGTTCTTCTTTTTCTAATTCTTTTAGTTGGTAAGTTAGGTTGTTTATTTGAGATTGTTTTGTTTTTTGAGGAAGGCCTGTATTGTTATGAACTTCCCTCTTAGGACAGCTGTGTCCCATAGATTTTGTGTGGTTGTGTTTTCATTGTCACTTGTCTCGAGGTATTTTTTAACTTCTCTTGATTTCATCATTGGCCCATTGGTTTTTTAGAAGCATGTTGTTTAGTCTCTGTGCAGTCATTTTTTTTTTTTCTCATTTGCTTTTCTGTGGTTGATTTCTAGTTTCATGGCATTGTGGTCAGAAAAGATGCTAGAAATAATTTCTATCCTCTTAAATTTATTGAGACCACTGGCATGTGGTCTATCCTAGAGAATGTTCTATGCACACTTGAAAAGAATGTGTATTGTGTTTTTTGGAGATGTAATGTCCTAAAAATATTAACCAAGTCCAACTGTTTCATTCTGTCAGGTAGTATATCCATTACCTTATTGATTATTTTGTCTGGAAGGTCTGTCCAATGATGTTAGTGGGGTGTTAAAGTCTAATATTATTGTGTTTCCATCAATTTCTCCTTTTATTTTTGTTAGTATTTGTTTTATATATTTAGGTGCTTCTATATTGAATGCATATATGGTAATGAGTATAATATCCTCTTCTTATATTCCTTTTTTCATTATATAGTGTCCTTTATCTTTCTTTATGGCTTTTGTCTTAACGTTTATTTTGTGTGATGTGTTTTACTATTCCCACTTTCTTTTCATTTCCATTAGTATGAAATGTCTTTTTCCATCCTCTCACTTTCAATCTATGTGTGCCCTTTACTCTAAAGTGGGTGTCTTGTAGGCAGCTTATTGTAGGCTTTTGTTTTATTATCCAATCTGCAACTCTATGTCTTTTTATTGGAGCATTTAGTCAATTAGTCCCTTTACATTTATAGTAATTATTGATAGATGTGTTTATTGCCATTTTGAACTTTGTCAACCCCCATCCTCTCCATGGACTCGTCCATGGAACCCTGAGCTCCAGCAGCCAGTCCTAGCCTGCTCCTGCTGACTCACATGTTGGGCAAGGGATCGCAGGGACCCTCTTTTCTGGTTTCTCTCAGTTCTGTCTGTCATGTGGCTGTTGCTTTTTCTGCTAAGCCTCTGAAGCTCCCTTCCTGTCCTCGCTGACCTCCCTGCTGGAGAGGGGGCGTTGCAGAGTGAGGGCACTTTTCCTCCTTTGCTGCCCACTTTCCTGCAGGACAGGTCCTGCTCCAATTTCCTTCTTCTTTTTTTTTTTTTTCCTACTCATTTTTGTGAGCAATTTTCTTGTGTTTCCGAAGTAAGAGATATTCTGCCAAATTCCAATAGGTATTCTGCATGAATTGTTTGGTCTGTAGGTGTAATTTTTGGTGTATTCGTGGGAGAGGATGAGCTATGCATCCTTCTACTTTTCCATCTTGGCAATCCCTCGACAAGGTTTTAAATTTGTGCAATTTTATTTAGTATACAACTGTTTATATAGCTCATTAATGAAAGAGAGTTTTATCAATGAGGAGTCACATAGTTTGATTTATAATGATTAGTGTGTTCATTTTGAAGGATACTACTTCAGAACGCTTACTAGATTTTGAATAATTTATTATGCAATATTTAGAGCACACTCAACCACACATGTAGTCATCACCCAGCTTAGGTAATAAAATAGAGATTTCCCCACTGTCTAAAGTATAGGTTCCTCTTAAACCTTTTGTAAGCCACAATGGCATAAAGTGAAGAAGCAGTTACTGTAGGATACATCTTGCTAAGGGATCAACAGAATAAACTGAGATAAAGCACAAATGCTCACAGACACAGTAAAAGCTATGCAGTCTTGATGGTGAGCTGCTGAGTGTAGTTTCTGTAGAAGGAGCTTGGCAGAGCCC